>NC_056739.1:1651760652-1652018152 GCF_019279795.1 Protopterus annectens | reverse complement strand
TGTTACAAGTGCCAAGCGTTAAAAATGGTTCTGCCTGTCCTAAACGTAACCAAGACAACCTCTGGAAAGCTGCCTAATGATAAGCAATTAAAACCAGTTGAAATTGCCTCAACAACATCAAAAAGTGGAAGAATACAGTATTAAATGTTAAATATTAAATATTAAACTGTATATACGACTAGATCATCTTGAAAGGCTAAATATTAAAATATTGAGCGGTATATACAACCAAATCATCTTAGGAGGCTCTTAAGTTTTAAAATACAGTGAATAGAGCACATTTCATTTAAACCAGGAAATGTGCTTGCATCCGTGCAAATTTGCCACATGAGTTCTAATAGGTCAAGACGGACAGCTTCGGGTCCCCCTCTCCCATCAGAACTTATACAGTCAATAGCCCTAAACAAAAATTTATGGTTAACATTATCAGATACATGTTTTGCTAGTGCATTGATTGTTTTTAATTTCCTGATGTGGTATGTGTGCTCATAAACACATTCCCGAAGTTTCCTGTCCATTTTGCCAATATAAAATGCTGGGCACTGTTGACACTGGGCAAGATAGACAACAGCTTTGGATTGGCAGTTGAATTTATGTTTAACTTTATATTTTTGACCTCTAACTCTAAACTGTTCCCCTGTGTCCATATGTGAGCAAAAGTTGCACATGTTACATTGAAACATACCTTTCCTAATAGGAAAGTGTGACCCATTGACCTCCAAAAGATGGTTTAAATTTTTTCCCCTCCTCCAGATAATTTTTGGGAACTCGGGTAGTTTATTTCTAAGGTTGTTGTAATTCTGGATAAATGCCCAGTTTTTCTGAAGGATGGATGAGATGATCTTACTATCAATGCTAAACGATGTAAAAAGACTACAATGTGTTGGGAGTAGACTCAAGGTAGGGTGGGTCACAAACTGGTTTGATGAATACTCATTCCTATGGGGGGCTTTTAAAATTGGTTGTCCCCTGTTCTCTCTTGTAGCTAACCTCTTGAATTAATTCATCAACCAGTTGTTTGGGATAGCCCCGAACCAAAAACATAGATCTGAGTGTACTACATTCCTCTATAAAATCTGGGAATTTTGACACCATTCGGGCAGCCCTGATGAGTTGCCCTTTTACTACAGATCTCTTTTGATAGGTTGGGTGACAACTGCTGTAGTGAAGGAAGGTGTTAGAATAAGTGTCCTTCCTATGGATTTTGGCACACAAGGCATTGCTAGTTAGGTCTTTCCACAAGTCCACATCCAAATAAGCAATTTGGTCAGTGCTAAATGTGTGTGTGAAAGAAAGAAAATTGGTAGTAGAATTAAAGTAATCCACTAATTCTAAAGCAACAGCTTTGCCACCTCTAATCAACATAAATATATCATCCAAAAAACGTGTATAAAAGACTATTTTATTAGTAATGAGCTTGTTCTTCTGGATGATTTCTTGTTCCCAGTAGGACATGACGAGGTTGGCGAAGCTACCACCACAAGGTGACCCCATGGCTACACCAACCTTCTGCAAAAAATAGTGTCGTTGAAAATCAGATAGTTGCTAGATAGGATGATGTTAAGTAATTCATCCACTAAAGAAATTTCTAATGTTGGTGCACCTCTCTTTCTCAGCATGAAATTTACCCACTCAATTCCCACCTCATGTGGGATGGACCTCACATCTACAGTGAGGAAGTTGAGATTATGGTCAAATTGGAGGTCATTGATAGACTGTAAAAATGGCCACGAATCTTTACAGATATCCAGTTCCATAACCACATATTTTTTAAGTATATTGTCCACAAAGTTTGCACATGGATATGTTATGGTATTTCTAGCATCAACCAAGGGTCTCATTGGTGGGTCATGGATGGATTTTTGAATCTTGGGAATCCCAAATAGTTTAGGAATTCTGGGGGCTAACTTATAAAGATAATTGAAGGATGCACTATATCAGCAAGAAGTTTACTTTTAGTGCTGGGTCTTCGTCCCCTCTTACAAAACATTGCCATATAACTCACCACTGCACTAGTAATAGACACATTTCTGTAAAGTCATGAAAGACAAAATTTATCATCACCCATCACTTGAGTGATACCTCCCAATAACATCAGTGGTGTTTCATATGTTGCTGCCATAAGTGCTGTGCTGAAGCTGTCAAAAATGGTTATCAGTATTGCATTTCACTGGTGGCTGTGGCATCATACAAGCTACAACATGCAGTGCTCTGGTTTGCATTTCCCATATACTGTTATATACCATATAGACAGTGTTACCCTTCTGGCCCTTCTGTTAGAAGAACCAAACTGTGGAGGACATAGAATGCTTGCTGTCAACAATGTCTATTATAGTGCACTATAAATACACAGTTCAGTATATGTTCTGCTCAAACTGGTATTGTCTGTATTTTTTCCATTTAGCAGAAGAGATTTGTTATCAGCAGATATTAATGTATGTATTGGCGGGTCTATATCATATGAGTGAATCGCACAAATTGCGAACACTCATAATATTGAATGTACCGGACCTCAAAGTGCTTTTTCTGAGATTGCGGTACAGTGAAGAATGGGATATTTGCCTTTTCCTCACTGTAGTGCGATCCTGGAGTTGGAATATATATTTAGTGGGGGGTGTGAGGGGCTAGGAAGTTCGAGGTCTGGTACGTTCAACATTATGAGCGTTCGAAATTTGTGCGATTCGCTCATATGATATAGACCCTGTATTGGCACTTTGTTCATTAACAACAGATTTTTTTTTAAAGACTGAAACAGTAGTATGTTTGATAGCTAATAAACACTTTATGCATTTTAAATCATGCTATTTCATCTTATCTATTTTCCTTCCAGATTTAATCGTGTATTTGTTGAAGTTATGAGAGCTGTGTTTTTTTGTTTTTTTTTTGGGTGGGGGTAAACTTCTCCACACGTTCAATAAATTGTTGGTAATTATTTATGCATTTCAAAATGTGGGCTTTTACTTCCTTCCTCTGTGATGGATGTTACTGAAGTTAGCAATTTCTATTTAATGTTTCTCTAGCACAGATGTACATGCATTTTCTTGCATGAGGAAAAGATCTTACCATTTTATATAGGACATCTTGCCTTATAGTCTCTGTTTTAATTTTAACCTGACAGGCAACTTTCAAGAAAGTAGACATATGTTTTAATTTTCCATTCTGATGTCCAGGAAAATATTTTATATACAGATTCTTGTCAACTTACCTCACAAAGACAGATGTACCAGGAATTACATTATACATAAGTACATTCATCTAATTTAACTTAGCACTGACAGTTTTGAACTTAGTAACAGATGCAATGAACTACACTATTAAAACAATCATCTCTCAAAGGCTGACACCACAGAGTCTATGTATGAATTAGTATTCACTATTAATCATTTTATTTTTCAATAGACCTCAGATACATTCCTAAATATCTTCTCCTTTGATGCAAACACTGAGCTCAAAGAACTTAGCATATTATCTCTATGACCAGATTCAAAAGCAGCTGTGTGTCAAATTAAATAAGATCTATGATGCAGTGAGTCAATTCCATGGATACCATAAGGTGTCAAATGTTCCTCTACTTCTATTCTGAGTAAGTGACAGATCACGAACCCAGCATGTGAATGAGCTCCTACCCCAGACATGTTAATATATACCCTGTTTCATAATAAGCCTGTTTTCTTGATTGCTATATAACACAAAGATTATTAGTGCTGTTTTCTGAATCTTCTGACATTATATAAACTTACCTTAAGTCTTTAAATATGCTGGAAAGGGTGCACTACTAAAACCTGTAGCTTTAAATCAAAATATGTTGGTGCTCTTGTTTCTTCCTGGAAATAAACCCTGTCATTGAGCAAAAATTATGCAGAACTGAAATGGATTACTTTCTAAAACTGAGAAGTGTACAGCCATGTGTTGTTGCTTTTCAAATGGACTCCTGATGAGAAATAAATAAGGTAGGAGAATCATTACTAGCAAAAAAGCACTTCCCGTTGAATTATTTATTATAACAATATGGTTGTACACTTAGTTCATAACCATCATTGTTATGTTTTAAAGAATCCTGATGTAGTTTAAAAGGAAATACATTATATTTTTCACAATCATAGAAATATTACAAAAAGCAGCAGCTTTATTGTGTTAATAGACTTTAAGATACTTAGAATTAATATGGGAAATACAACATTTCATTTCCTCAGGCTTTGGGGAATGCAATAAATGTCCATAACTTTGCAAAAGCACTATCCACAATGAAACACAAGACTACTGGTAAAGAAGAACCAATAAGACCATGCATTAAAGGTGTCAGTTTCCTTTCTTATGTGAAAATCTGAGGTTTCTAAAACATGCCTGCTTTCACTTCAGCCTCTGCATTACTGAATGTCTTTACTTTTTTAACCTTTATAGTTTGGAACCTTCCCAATAGCTTTGCACCAATACACCTGACAGGAGTTTATCCATCGATCCAGCATTACTTACACTAGAAAATTGCTTTCTAATGCCACTATATTAACCTTTTTTCTGCCAATCTCATGCTGAGGTACATTGTTCTAAAATATATCTGCATACTTTCTTTTTACATTTGTTGGTTCCATTTTGCTGTTGTGCTGTAGCACACACACTCACACGCACACACACACACACACACACACACACACACACACACACACACACACACACACACACACACACACACACACACAAAACTATAAACTATATATAGCTTGGTGCCCTTGTTTCATCTGGGAAATTATTCTTGTCATGAAGTAAAAATTATTCAGAACTGAAATGGATTACTTTCTAAAACCAAGATGATGTTTTAAAATTGTAGTTTATTATGTATAGTATCATGTTCAAAAACTGTTAGTGTTAAGTTAATTTAGATGGATGCATTGTACATACACACACACACACACACACACACACACACACACACACACACACACACACACACACACACACACACACAAATATAGACACACAAAAACTCACACACCTCTCTCTCTAAATATATATATATATATATATATATATATATATATATATGTGTGTGTGTGTGTGTGTGTGTGTGTGTAGATTTGTTATCTGTTATGCATGTAGACATTTGCATTATTCTATATATTTGACTAGACTCATATAGATAGGGAGCTAGATAGATAGATAGATAGATAGATAGATAGATAGATAGATAGATAAGAGATCCTTGTTTTGAGGTACAATTATTTTCTAGCCTTAGGGTTAAGGCATCTCTAATCCATAAGAAAAAACACATTCAACCACAGGAAAGACTTGTACTTCATGAGCAGTAAAGTTGTTGGCTATGGCTTCTTAAAATCATGAAAAAAGAACCACAAAATGTACTCAAGCTCACTTGAGACATTAAAATAATTAAGCACTAATAACTTGTTTATAAATTGATACTCTGTGTTGAAAAAATAAACAATAATAAATAGATTACCTCTTTCACATTTAACAGATGAAGCTTGAAAAGTTAGTAGTAGACAGCCCACAGGAGTCAATAAAGCCTACAGGTAATTTTTCACCGTGTGCAAGTCAAGGTGCAATACGCACATGGACGGGGAAAGTTTTAGCCTCAGTAAGTACTGTGTAGAGGTATCTACCCCGTACAAACAATGTAAACACAGCAGCATACTAATTACAGCATAAGCAGCTGAATCACATGCAAATTAACCTATCCAACATGGTGTCGCTATTAAACAAGTTATAAGGCATCTGTGTAAACTCTGCTGGTTTTGAATGCGAATGCCAAACCTTACCATCTCGCAAACATCGTGTCGGAGTTGCACAATGCTGAGCACCATGTTTATGCGATGATAAGTGGACAGCAACATTTTCAAACAGTGTGTGCACTTCCAATAAACACAATAACTGGAATTGGCAGAAACCATCACTCTCCATTGCTCTTGATCCATGGTAGACATGGCAGGTATTTCTGGAGAAGGTGTCAGATTTAGGGCACAGAGATGATGCATTCAGGAGTCCAACATTTTTATTGGACTCCTAGTTAAATACCACAGTGCCATGCTTCTTTAGGGGGACTATGCTGGTTCCCAGTTTTAGTCAGAAGCTTGAGATAGTTTGGCCTGGGCTGTAACCAGTACCACCCATATCCTGCACACTGGTGAGCAATGTAGGCATCACTATAATAACCTATGGTGGAAGAAACGGGATACCCTTAATGCTTGGATCAAGGAATTTAGGAGTGCAGACATCCCACAACTTTGTAAGTATCAACTACAGATAGTACTTGTAAGACTTAAAAGCTGAATATAGGCAAGACTGGTATTCATAATGATATTCTGTTTTGTTCTGTTTTTTCTAGAGCTGCCAGGGAATAGGATGTGCAATGTAAGAACCTATGGGACTAGATTGGCAAGAATGAGGGAAGCATGTGGTATGTATGTAGCAGAAGAATAGTGTTATTGTAGCATTAAAAGTTAAAGATTTTTTTTGGTATTTTATAGAGTTGTATCAAACTGAGCATGCATATCTCAACTGTAAAAGCAAGTATGCATGCCTTAGTCTGTAGGCCAATGAAGAGTACAATATTAGACTTTAGACAGAGGTTGTGGGTATGAAGAGCACACTTCCCAACTATACATTACTGTTAATTCTTCAATTATGTGTAATTTGAAGGTTTAAAGTAAAAGCTCTATACCAGTGGCACACATACCCTGCTGTAAACTGTACTCTGTATAACTGGAACACACATGTGTTCAATATACGCACATGTCAAGGAGTACTTACTATCTGTAGCATAGCGTGCATCTGTTAGGAGCCAGTAGTCTTAAAAGTAAAAGTTCTTTGATAGGAGGTGGTAGTCTTAAAAGTAAAGGTTAAGATGACAGAGTCAAATAATTGCATTAATGCATTGTATGTCACATATGAAGGTACTAATCTTATCTCTTTTTTTCTCTCACCCCAACCCTTATCTCTTTTTTATTTTACTTTTATTTTTATTTTGTTTTATTTTTTGATGTATTTTATTATGTGTCATCAAAATGTTTCCAGCACAACCTCTGCTGCCCCTGCAGTACCTGCTCCCCCAAAATAGTCCTGCCCTGGAGACCACTCCTGTGGTACTCTATGGGAGCAAGCAGTAGCGGAGCTGGTAATTTTATCAACTGCACCAAGCTTCCAGGGATGGTGTATAGGATTGTGTGCTGCACTGTTGGTGCATGCCTACATCAGCTGGAGAGGCTGCTCTCCCTCAATTTACACAGTAGTAGTAGGAGGAGAAGTAGATATCAAGTACTCCAGCCAGCAGCAGAGTGAGGTGACACTGATGACAGTCCAGTGGGTGAGGACTTGAGTCTCACTGTCACCCAGCTTGACGACCATGATTTCTGGATGTCCTCACCCTCACCCCAGTTATGGTGTCCCCCAATGTTTTGTGTCCATCACCGTCCCTGTCTCTTTTCTTTTTGAATTGTCTGTCTTCAATTGCTTCCTCACTTACCCAACTTACCTGACCCATACATATCTACATCCCTTCCCCAATATTCCTCTCTCTCTCTCTCTCTCTCTCTGTCTCTTTCTCAAAATAAAAAAGGGTGCATGTCCCACAGAAAAAAAAATCATTCCATACATAGCTCTCCATATCACACATGTGTCTTCTTGACACACTTGATTCTGTCCAGTTGGCTACATGACATGGTTGTGTTGTGGTTAACCCTCTCTCTTCAGGTGACTGTCCAAATTCAGTTATTATTTTGTGCAAATGTTCACTTTACATTGTTAAACAAATAGATAGCTATGGTTCTTTCCTACCTCCCTCCTGCACATTTCTGCCCTGCTTTCCTTTTGTTCTTTCCCCTGCTTGCTCCCCATTTCACCATTGTCCTATCTTCCCCATTTCTTTTCTTTAATGCTAATTGTCAGATGTTGTTCTTCTCCCTTCTTGCTCCCCATTTCTCCACTTTCCAATCAACCCCATTTAACATCTTTAATCTGGTCAAAAAATAGAATCACAGACAACAAACATAAGTAGCAGAAAAAGCAATGGCTCCCTTCACTTTCTGGGCTCCACGTTTATGAGGAGGTGTGTGTGCATCATGCACCAATAAGCAGCAATGGTGAGCAGAGACAAAATGTGAACTTGTTGGATACTGACCCCAAAGACCTGTATGAGGGATAACAGGGTATAATGCCTATGTCAAGTTATCCAAGGCCTTTGACACTATTTTCCATTCATGTCATAGTGAAGATCTGTCATCTGGGAATTAGGCCATACAGTACTAGATGGATAGCCAACTGACAACACAGAGCACACACTCTCAAAGTTGGGGACTTGACTTCCACCACTAGCCCTCTCACCAGTGGAATACAACAAGGATCTGTGCTGGGCCCTCAACTGTTTGGAAAATACTTCTCTGAAATACAAACAACAGTAGATAGCCTGTGGATTACCAAGTTTGCTGATGGCTAACTGGACACACTCATAAAGAGTCCCCAGTGATGGTAACATATTACAGAAGGGGCTGACACAGGCTAATGATTGGTGCCAAACTCACAGACTGAACCTTAAAGCATACAATGACTCATTGTCCCCTTTCTCAATGATGTGCCCCTGCTAATTATGATATACACGGCACTTCCCAAGCTCAAGCATGGTGTTGTGAGACTTGGAAACACATTTTGATAGCAATCTACACTTTCATCACTATGTGCCCATAGTGTTGACACATAAGCTCTACACTGTGCACATCATAGCAATGGCTATTCCACTCCACAAAGGTGAAGCCACAACAGACCCTGGGAACTATTGCCCTATAATCCTGACTAGCTTGGTCTGCAAGGCTATGGAGCACATCATCATGGATCTCATAAACAGAGACATTGGGAACCTCCAAACACTGGACCCTACTCAGTTCGGCTTTGGTAAGGGCAGATCATGCCTACTAAACCTGGTGGACTTCTTTGAGACAGTTACCAAGGCTATAGACTAGGGAAAGGTGGTCCACACAGCCTACCTAGACCTCACAAAGACCTTCGACACCATTCCCCATTCAGGTATTATAGACATCCTCACCAGCCTGAACAAAACCCCCTACGTCATGAGATGGGTTGCAACTGGCTCACAGACAGAGCCCACATGGCAAGAGTTGTGGGAGCTAAGTCTGACTCTAAATCAGTTACAAGTGGCATTCTCCAGGGCTCAGTCCTAAGACCCCTCCTGTTTGGCATATACTTCTCAGAGGTACAGGTAAGCACAGAAGGACTATGGCTGACCGAGTTCACAGATGACTGCAAACTAGGGGCTATAATTGACTCTCAGGCCTTCGACACTATTCCCCATTCAGGTATTATAGACAAGCTCACCAGCCTGAACAAAAACCCCTACGTCATGAGATGGGTTGCCAACTGGCTCATGGACAGAACCCACATGGCAAGAGTTGTGGGAGCTAGGTCTGACTCTAAACCGGTTACAAGTGGCATTCCCCAGGGCTCAGTCCTAAGACCCCTCCTGTTTGGCATATACTTCTCAGAGGTACAGGCAAGCACAGAAGGACTATGGCTGACTGAGTTCGCAGACGACTGCAAACTAGGGGCTATAATTGTCTCTCAGGTGGACACAGACATCCTCCAAAAGGGTCTCACTGAGACAGATACCTGGTGTCAAAACCATGGCCTCAAGCTAAATGCCAAAAAGTGCATAGTCATTCCCTTTGGAAAAAACAAAGTACCCACAAACTACCACATAGGTGGTAGCCCCCTAAATATGGAAGACATAATAAGGGATCTGGGGACACAAGTAGATAGTAACCTCTCCTTTGATGATCACATTGCCAAAGTAGTTAGAAAATCCTTTTATGTGGTCCACCTAATCACAAAATCACTCATCAGACCCATCATAGAGTACAAAACCCCATTTGGGATGTACCTTACAAGACACCTGCAACAGCTGGAAAGACCACGGAAGTACCTCACCAAGAGGATCACTGGACTCAAACTGATGCCCTATGCAGCTCGAATAAAGAAACTCCAGCTGTACTCGGTTGCATACTGCCTACTCAGAGGTGATCTCTGCCTGACATACAAGGCCATGTCCAACCAAGAACTGATGGACATGCTCCACCTAAAGAAAACCATATCCCCTCGAGCCACACACTCTAGGGATCTAAACCTCACCACAACAATAAATAGGACATGCTGGAGGGATAGATTCCTGTCCCAGAGACTTCCCATGCTCTGGAACAAGATTCCAATCTACATTAGGCAGAGCTCCTTGCTTACCCTCTTCAAGAGAAACCTTGACAAGTGGATGGGAAACAAAGTTTACCCCGGGGATCACTTCAATGGTTCTGCTGGACAGAGGCACAGGGAACTAATCTAAGGGAGTGGCAAAAGCCAACACATTCTGGCTAGGCTTATAAATGCCTTCGGGCAGATAGCCTAGTATCTACCTATGAACATATGAATCTATATAGATGGACATCATATTCAAGAACAGAGTAGTCATACCTTGGCTTTACTCTACCCTTATCACATCAATAATGGAGTACAATGCTCAGATCTGTCTGTACTTCACCAGGCACCTGCAGCAACTGGAGAAAACACAAGGATGTGCTTGGGAGAATTCCCATGCCTCCAAAAAATGACATACTTGGGAAAGGCTGACATACCTGTTACTGTACTTGGTATCATGCATGCTGCTGAGAGGTGACCTATGGCTGCCCTGCACAGCAGTCTCAGATCCTGTTCATCTGGAAATGATGAACATCTGCAATTCAAATGGGACAAGAATAATTTGCCTCAGGGTTCTCAACCTTGCCTGTGAGATAAAAAAAACATGCTGGGGAGACAGATACATCCCACAATGACTCACTCTCCTCTGTAATAGGCTCCTACTCCATGTGTAGCAGTGCTCCATGTGTAGCAGTGCTTCTGAATGACCCTGTTTAAGCACAACCTTGAGTACTGGTTGAGTGATTGTAAAGTCATCCCTGGGCTGGCACCTATGTCCCTCATGGACAGGTCAGTTGCTGCTGCTCATGAACTCGTTCTGCTAAAAATGACTATCCAACTATGCTCAGTAAGGGTACTTGTGTTTTTACATAGCAAGTTTCTAAACACACTAGTGCTATTAGGATAGTGGTCTCATATGAACCTATGAAGCTATGTGCCTATGTTGGCCTCCCAACCTGTGTTCCCCCGCATGGCCTGTTGATATGTTCTACTATAAGTTCACCTGCACTCCTGTATAAATCAGACTTGTTCCATAGTGCTTGCATAACGTGCTATGTTCTGTAGTCTGTGTACTTAGATAGGTAGGGGTTCTGTTCTCACTGCAGTTGACCTGGTGTGACTGTGTCTAGAAAGCAGAGGGGAAGTGTGCATCCTACAGTTACTTCTACATTGACATTGATTGCCAGTATTTTGATACTTGCACATGCCTACACATCCATTTAATGCATGTCTCCCAACCCCTGGTCTCCCAAATGGCCTACTAATGTCATCTACTCTAAGTTCACCTGCAGTCCTATATAAATCAGACTTGAGTCATGGTGTTTATATAAAGTCCTGAGTTCTGTAGTCTGTGTATTAGGTAGGAGTTCTAGTCTCATTGCAGGCAACTGGGTGTGTGTATGTACATGAGCTGTTTCTTGACATTACAGTGAGCATTTTACACCTGCTTGTGGGACACTGTTATCGTCTCTTCAACAGACACTACTGATGTTATCAGCTATGAAGTGTTGTCTGAGACACACCAAGTTAGACTTGAGCTGTGGCACTTGCATAAAATACTGGGTTCTGTAGTCTGTGTAACTAGATAGTTAGGGGTTCGATTCTCGCTGTAGTCTACTGTGTGTGTGAGAAAGCATTTTACACAAGCATGTGGGACACTGTTATATTCTCCTCAACAGACACTGCCAATGTCGTCAGCTATATCACACTTTTGGATATGCAGTACTCCCACCAGGGCAGGGTCAGAGACTGGCCTGGAGGCCAGGCAGACATCACCTCATCCTATGCAATAAAAATTACAGTGACATGTCTTTTAATCAATTGATATACATGATGTCATGGTTTGCAGGCCCTGTGTTATCCTGCTGAGAAATCCATGAGGTCTCTCCAGCTGCTACATGTGTCTGGTGAGGTACATGTAAAAAAGAGCATTATACTCTATTAGTGGCATAATGCGGTTTGACTACAGTGCTGTCATGCAATCCTCAGATCTCACTATGATGTCATGATTTATGATGTGCACAACATAGGCTTTCAATAGCAGTGTGAGCACTTGGTGGTCTGAGGTCAGATTGCTATCTACATGTGTTCCCATTGATTGCATCAGTGGGTTGTTTTTGCATGGCAGGACTATTGCCAGTGTTGTGATTAACATGAAACTCCATTTTTTCACATGAATAACATTACAAGCACACATTTCTGCCTTTATTTGTACAATTTGTGCTTTTGTCACCATTCAGTTGTGTGTGTTAGCTCCTCCTGTACTATGTTATCACCATTGACAGACTCAATAATTGCACGCAATATGCAAGAATCAGCAAAATTGGTAAGCCAAAGACCATATATTTTAGCCTGAACTGTAAAGATATATGGTTCAAACAGTGAAGGGCCAAGCACAGATTCCTGGGATTTGCCAGTGGTGACAGCTCTACTGGTACAGGTTGATTCACTTGCTTTCATATGATGTGCTCTGTCAGTGGGCCAGTTGGTTGCCTATCAACTGAAGTAATTTTTAATCCCCAGCTTGGGGGGATTCTCAATGATACCTGCATGTGTGATTGTATCAAAACCCTAGGCCAGATGACAGTAGGCAGTATGCAGTGTCTTACCTTCATCCAGGCCTATCACATGGAATCAGTGGGCTGTGACAACAGCACAGATCATCTATGGCATGACTCAGCACATACATCTTCCTGATACAGTTAAATACACTGTTCAACACACTCTCCACATGGCCTATGTTCCCATACAATGATGTACATCAATATATATTCACCTAAGTTGGGGGAACAGCACCTGATGCATGCATGTATAGAGACATCCTGACTATCCTTAACTGCAAGGTAGACCAACATGCCATCATGGACCTCTTCTACATGTACACTAGTAATATTCCTGGTGTGGGAAACAGATGGGTGTGAGTTGTTAATGCTACATCAGGTCCATTGCACCTGAGAGATGTCCTCAAAGAGGTCATCGAGGGCATGCATGATGACAACAGCATCATCTTGTGGAACTTGAACAGGTGAAGGCATTTAACACAAATCCACACTGAGGTATTCAATCAATACTGTGGCCATAAACAGCTATATCAACAAATGGGTAGACCAGTGTATGACATATGCAGCATCTCATTATGTTGAAATGCATGACGTGACATATATCTCAGGTCCACTGATCAGGGCAGTACATCTGGAGTGTCTGCTAGACCCTTTCCTGTCCAGTAGTTAAGTGATGGACATCACAGATGACATACACATGCTGTGTCCAAACAGCTGCCTGAAGGACCACAGCTTGTGGGCATTCATTGACTCCAACTGTGAAATTAGTATAATGCAGACAGTATCAAAACAGACCAAAAATTGTGGCCACATCCATGACAACACCTGCATTGACAAGAAACATGGAGGAATCAGGAACAGACACACCACCCAAGTATAAAGTGGGCATCACACCCCATAATCAGATGAATAGGTATGTGATCTGTGTCTTGGGGTAGAGGATAAGGGGTACATCCACCAGCTTGTGGTTATAATTCTGACTGCTCCCGTGAATGTAACACAACTACTGGGTATGTGAAGGATATGTACACCAGCGGCTAAAATAACTTCATGGTTCCCAGCCTTCATCACACCAATAACTGTTTACAATGCTATGTACCTCCCTACATATCTTCCAATGATGTGTAACTGAAGTGTACCACCTTTGTCACAGTGCACCATCACACAGCTTATTGGCCAATCCTAGGTGTTCTTTCTGCGGATTATATATGACTGTCTGATGGTGCAGAACACCTATCTAGTTGTTACACCAGATGCATGTGTGCTACCTGTTCTGCTTATGCACATACTACATGCATAGGTTTTTGGCAACATTAATGGCTTGCATATCATTTGTGACAGTGTGGCTTGTGTTGTATATATATATATATATATATATATATATATATATATATATATATATATATATATATATATATGTATATATATGCCATGCACACAGTGCAACTAGCCTCTATTACCCATACTGTCACAAGGTATAGCAGTGTCCCTCCTAACACCTCCAGCGGATGTTACAGATTTTTTAAAAAATCTTATTCTACAATCCTGTGAACGTGTTCTCCTTTCTCTCCGCATTGTGTGCATGTCACATCTCCACTGCCTGAACAGATTTCTACCTCCCTCAAATGGTTCTGCACCACTTTTCCTCAGCATTTGAGCTCCGAGGAACATTAGCAAACAACAGTGTGGACCTGGAAGCTCTCCATTACAGTATTTTAGCCATCTCCTCTGCCTGAACAAATTTCTACCTCCCTCAACTGATTTTGCACCACTTTTCCACAGCATTTGAACTTCGAGGAACACTAGCAAACAACAGTATGGACCTGGAAGCTTTCCCTCACAGTGTTTTAGTGTAGGTGTTTGCCTACTGTTATTTAACATTTACTTTTGTATAACTGCATTTGAGTATTGTAGCCTGCACACAAACCAAACCCCTCTACACCCATATCAATCCTTTTCTCACTCTCCCTGCCACTTACCCCATTTTTCTGCATTTACTTCTTTTCCCTAATTTTAATTACCTCTCTTTCTGTAACAATGCACCCATTCTGCCACCAGATGGCAGTATTACATAGGGTTTGATTACTCTTCAGCTCTCATATCTCCCTGAGCTGCTTCTATTTCGGGATTTGTACTATTCTACATATTTGGTTGCTTTAACACCCAAGTCAATTTCTGGCTCACCTGTATTACCTCCTTAGTTATAAAAACAGCCTTTTCTTTTAATATAAAGCTGTGTAAAACCAGCATACAGACAGGTCTCCTTCATTAGAACTCCTTAACTTATACCTGATTAGTCTTTTGCCCTGCGCTAGTATCAAATTCCCTCACAATTAGGATTGCCCCCCCTGACCTACCTGATTGTTTTTCTTTCATCTTGTTCTGTTCTCAGCCGGGGTAACCATGCTCCATTCACACTCGCTATGCTCGGGATCACTCCACTGCCCTACCCTACAACCATTCCCACACACTGACACTTTCATTTCATTTATACTCTCCATTCCCTGCCCACATCACACCCTAATGAATCCCCTGAGCCACCCAATTGCCCCTCCTCTCCAATCAGCCACCATCCCTCCTAATTTACTGCCCTTCCCTTTTTTCACACTACACTGCCTTCTGCACTCTACCTCTACCAATCCACCCTATCCAAATTATTAACCCCCTGCTTCCCAACTTTACTATCCAACAGACATAACACCATTCCTGCTACTCTTCAACTGTCACCCAACACTTTCCTCAATATGTCCCCTCATATCTTACGATCCCCCTTCTCCTCCTTCTAGCCCTATCTACCTCATACCATACATCACTTCAGTTCCCCACTCCTGCACCTACTCTTTCTTACTGTCTCTACTCACAAAACAACCCTCCACCCACTTATAATTTCTCCTTACCTATTTTTCTGTATTCCCCCCTCCAAGCTCTTTATGATCAAAACATATCTAAATGTAACTCTTTCTACTTTCATATATCCCAGAACTCCCCCTACTGTAGACATTCTCTCCTTTTTCTTTCTTTGATACACTTCTGTTGGATGGAGACATCCATCCCAATCCAGTTCCAGCCATCTCTAGCCCTAACCAACATTCTCCCATATCCTCACCCTCACAGTCTTCTCCCCAATTCCATACTCACCCACCTTAATCCCTATTTTATCTCTGCATAAACAAAGCTACAGAATTGCACTCTGGATCTGCCTTAACTCCCCCATATCTTAATCCTCCCTGAAACCTGGTTAAAGCCTCGCATCTCTAACTCTGAAATCTTACCCCCCAGGCTACAACATCTTTCTGGTAGATAGAGCAAATAAGATATGTGGAGGTGTTGCCATCCTCTACTCTGACCAACTTAATTTCTCTCCACTCTCAACCTCCTTACCCAGATTTGCTCCTGCAGAAATCCTCATTGTTAACTCCCATCTAAACCCCCATACAAATTTGCCATTGCATCCATCTATATCCCCTCAGGGGACAACATCCTTACTCTTGAAAACTTTCTCTCCTGGATTACCCTAAACATTCCATATGAAACCATCATACTTGGTGATGTTAATATTGATTGTTCTTCAGTCTCTTCTTCCCCTACTCATAGTCTCAATCTGTATGGCTTCCACCAACTCATTTCTTCCCCTATCAAAACCAACAATAACTCCACCTCTGGCTCCATCTTAAACTGGATCTTTATTTCTGACCCCTGTGTCTATCACAACCCTGGCATGCATCCCAATTCCCTGAGTGACCATTCCCCTATCTATATCCATATATACTCTCAGCAGTCACCCAAAGAACACCTTAACAGAGAAAATCATAATCGGACATAATTTGACCCAGACAAATTGAACTCCACACTGTTCAACATCAACTGGACTTTCCTTTATAACCTTCCCCTTAATGATGTCGTTACTGCATTCAACAAGATATTCCTTGATAAATGAACAACATGGCCCCATCCAGAAAAATCAGAGTGAAATCTAACTGTGCTCCCTGGCCCACTAAGCAGACAAGCTCTATTATGAATCAGAGGGATGTTGCTTGGAAAACCTAGATCAAAAATAAAACTCCAACCCTACTCCAACATTACAAAGAACTTAGAAACACATGTAAAAAATTATCATCAAAGATAAAAAAATCAGTCTTTGCTTCCAGCCACTGCAGCCCACATACTAACCCTAAGAAATTTTGGTCCACCCTTAATAAAATCCTCCACCCTGGTACCCCTCCTACCCCCAACACCTTCCCTCTCAATACTGCCACAGAGACTGCTACCCTATTAAACAATTATTACATAGAAACGATTCAAAGATTAACTCAACATAGTCCCACTGCTTCTTTTCAGCTACTACCTCACAGTTCGTCTTCCTCTAATATTTTCTGCTTACAACCTGTTCCCACTTCCTTTATTAAATCCCAGATGAATAAACTCAAACCTTGCTCACCCTCTGTATACAATTTACCTCCCCATTTCCTTAAAATTACAGCCAGATCTATTGCTTACCCTGTTTCTATCCTTATTAATCATTCTATCACTGAGGTTCTCAATCCCGAAATATGGAAATCCTTTTACACAATCCCTCTCCACAAGAGAGGTAACTCCACTGACCCCTCAAAACTATCGTGCCATTGATATACTATCCCCAATTTCTAAGATACTTGAAAATGCATTCACTCCCAGCTACTTAAAAACTTGCTTGACAATAATCTCCTAACTCCCACCCAGCACGGTTTTAGACCCCATCACAACACATCTACTGCACTTCTCTCATTCATCCACATAGTGGCAGAAGCCCGTGATAGCAACCTACTTCTCTTCTCTCCTGTCTATTCCTTGATCTCTCCAAGGCTTTTAATGCTGTCTTCCACTCTAAACTGTTAACTAAACTTTCAGACCTTCATCTTTCTCCCCTCTCTATATTAGTTACTTATCTAACAGACTACAATCTATATGCTGGCAAACCATCAGCTCTCCTTTTCTGCCCATCAACACTGGAGTTCCCCAAGGCTCTATCCTGGGTCCTCTCTTGTTCACTATCTCTACTAACAACTTACACTCCGCTACTAACCTCTTAACCCTTTTACAATATGCAGATGCCTCCACCCTCATTAGCACTGCCCACACCGTCCCTGAACTCCTTTCTCATACCAGAGACACTTTCACTTCCTTTGAGACCTGGCTCACTGACAATCTGTTAATATTAAACCACCAAAAAAGTAAACGTCTGCTATTCCTTCCTAAAAATCTTGCACAACATAAATCCTCTTTCTTCATTACCTCCCTCAACAACACCACCATAAGACTTGAACCACACACCAAATGACTTGGTGTCAGCATTGATGATGAACTAAAATGTGACATACATATCAATCAATGTATAAAAAAACACCAAAAACTTGGCATCCTGTACCAAAATCACAAATTTCTTTCTCCCTTCTCAAAAGCTTCCCTAGCCTTATCTCGCCTCTTACCCCATCTTCTGTATGCAGACCCCCAGTCCTTACTAACCTTTAGTCTTCTCTTCTCAGCAAACTAGAACAATCCTATAATAAAATAGCTACATTTGCCGATAACCTCCCCTATAAATCCCACCACTGCCTTTCCCTTAAATCTTTGCAATGGCCTGAATTCCCCAAACAATTTCTCCTTCCACAACTGCATATAGGTTCATAGGTTCATAGGCTGGTACTAGGCTATCAGCCCTAGGGCCTGTACAAGCCTAGCCATAACAATTCCCTGGTTATTTCTTCCCACAATATTTGCTTCCCTGGACCACTCAGTTCTTTATAACCCCAATTCTTACCTCTATCTCTAATATTGTATCACAATATAACCCCGGCTTCAGCTCCGTTCATCAGACAAATATCTTCTGGACATCTACAAACCATCAAAAATATTGGCAAGTCATTATATAAATAGCCAGTAGCTCACTCCTGGAACTCCCTTCCTCATAAAATAAGAAGTATCCCCCATAACTCCCAATTCAAAGTAGCACTCAAGCACTACCAACAAAACACCTGTCCCTGTCCTTGTCTAGCTCCAACCTGATCCTACTTACCTTCTTCCTAACACCTCTTTCCTATACTTGCCATCTTTCTCTTTCATCTTTTCTTGCCCCACTTCCTAGCAAAACATGCCAACTCCCACTACTAGTAAATAATCTTTTTTCTATTTTGCATCCACACCATCTTGTTGGTACTGTGTATATACATATATATATATATATATATATATATATATATATATATATATATATATATATATATATATATATATATATATATATATATATATATATATATATATATATATGTATACACATTGTGGTTTTGTCTCATATTTGTAATCTTTTCCTCATTGCATGTTTTCTGGTGAATCATTGGCATGCCATTGTGCAAGGGATTCAGCAACTGATGACCAACATTTGAGTTTCAAACTTCATGCTCTTCAGGCAGTTCATGCTAATGTACATTTAAATAAAAATGTCTACGACACTGTTTAATCGTGTTAACATCTTTTGTTGTATAAATTCTTATTGTGATGTAATTTCTTTCTTGAATGATTGTAATTGTAATTGGAGCTTTTCTCCTCGGGTCTCCACTGAAAATGGGCCATTGACTCAGTTGGACCAACCCGGTTAACAAATGACAACAAATAAATTAAAAATAAAATAATACCAGAACAGTGTGCATGGTTAAACTCATAGAGTATGGCTGTATCATAATAGTTGTTCAAATGTGTGTGTCTAACGTACAGAGCCATGTCCAACCCAGAAATGTTGAACATGCTCCATCTTAGCAAAACCAAATCTACTCGAGCTACACGCTCTAGGGATATAAACCTCAACACAACAATGAATAGAACATGCTGGAGGGATAGATTCCCTTCACAGAGACTTCCCTTACTATGGAACAGGTTCCCGATCTACATAAGACAGAGCCCCTCACTATAACTCTTCAAGAGGAACCTTGATGAGTGGATGGGTAACAGAAAGTCCACACCAGGGATCACACCAACAGCACTACTAGATAGGGGCCAAGGGTACTAGCTGCTAGTACAAGGGTCTAGGGAACTACTAACAGGGCGGTGAATACCGCACAATGTGGCTGGGCTAATATATGCCTTTGGGCAGATAGCTCAGTATCAACTTATGAACCTATAAAACCTATGTGTGCAGACTCATCTCTTATCACTCTACATCACACATGTTATGTCAGAGGTATAGGATAAGTGGTGTTAAAAAATACTTCAGTTTCAATCAATTGACTATTTGTATATTCATGAGCAGTGATTTTTCATTGTCATAATTGGTTGGATTAGAACCAATACAGTTCCAAATTGAAAGGTACACCATCAGCTGAAAAAACTCACATAAACGATAAAATTCACTTGGTGGTTTATTCATAAAAAAAAACACAAGACAAGTAAAAACACCAGTGAAAAGCGGTTTCCTTCCTTCCCCTTGCTCCTCACTCTTCTTCTATACAAAACATCATGACATACATCTTTAAATACACCTCACAAACAGCCTGTCTCTAATCATTGTAATTAATTAATTAATTGAAAAGACTTTAACTGACAACAACCACTGCAGCGTCGCTAATACCCAACCCATAAAAATGCAGCATATATACACACAACATATGCATCTCAAATATACACATATAAATACAAATTCCTACCAAACTTTAAAAATTTAATATCTAAAAAGTGTTCATATGTATCTCTAGATCTATCAGTGAGTTTTTTTTTTTTTTTGTGATGGTGTTTTTTTCAATATTTGACTTGGCTTGGATTTAATGCTATTGTACTTTGTGCTTTTTTTTTTTTTTGCTTTTTTGCTTGTGGATTAGAACCAATGACTAAGTAGTAATGTGTATTTAAATTTGAATTTTTAATGGCATTCTGTTCTGAAGAAGTCATACTAGTTGATGAAAGCGCTTAACATTGTTTTATTATTTTTATTCATTAAATAGTACTGTGGGCTTACAACGTTTGTGCTCTTTTATTTTATTTGGTTTTTATTCAGAGCACTATTGCACCACTTATTTGGACTTTATTCTGATATTGTCCATGATTGTGGTTGGTTGTTGTAATGTTTTCCATGATCCTTTACCTGTGCCCACCTTCCAGGAGACCTCTGCTGAGAGTACGCTCATATTCAGTCATATCAGTTTGCACAGCTTCACAATATGCACCCTACCCTAATTGTATGTCAGATCCCTGATAGATGTCCTCTGATTGATGTAAGGATGCTTATTTCACATAGACATCCTCTCCATTGTTATGTCACCTTTTGTGATTTTCACTGTACAGACTGTACTGCACCAAATAGATATGTGGTTGGTATTGATGTTACAGCCTTCGTCCACTGATGTGGCCTCCTCTGCTGTACACAAAGGAGTTTCACCTGTACTCTTTCCTTGTGTTCATTCCTACAGTTCATCTGTGTGTCCCTATTCAATGCACACACTTCCCCTGAGTGATCATTTTGCATGGCAGTCCCATGTCCTGTTACAGATCATTAACACAGCTTCAGTACAGTATGCCAGGAATGGGATATCACAATACTCTGCACTGTAGGTACACTGTCCTGTTCTGTGTTTTGAACATATACTTCACTCATACCTCTCAACTATCTAGATATTCCCAGGATGTCCAGATGGTTTCCTTTTCAAATTTGTGGCTTTCTGCCATATCACTGGGATGATCTCTGCACTGATGTGACTCGTTATTACATAAATCTGAGTGCATACCTCTCAACTGTCCTGATTTGAGCCAAATCTCCAGATTTTGTTTCATATTTGTAATCTTTTCCTCATTGCGTTTTTGTTTTCTGGTGAATCATTGGCATGCCATTGTGCAGTGAAGTCAGAAACTGATGACCAACATTTGAGTTTCAAACTTCATGCTCTTCAGGCAGTTCATGCTAATGTACAATCTATTCTATCAACTTTGTAAGTTTGTAAGTGCAATATCAAATATCTGTCCCTGTTTTTGAACCTTTGTCCCCCAGTGTGTATGCCTTACTCCCCATATCTTGCTCAAAGTGGATGACAGGTATGTTTGAGTTTCATTCTACCACATGTCTATGTGACATCTATGGCACTTATGACCCTATTTCTAGTTAAATGTCCGTGCATTATGTTGGGTTTTGTGAAGATGTGTTGACCTAACAGATTCTCAGCTATCTGTGAAGCCCAGATGGTTATTGTGGCATTCCATGCAAACCCACAGACTGTAGGTGCTTTGTTTTACAAGAAATTGATATCCACATTCACTTACATAACTTCCCATGAAACCTAGCTTAGGCATATCTAAACATTCCTACTTTAGTTTGTGATTTACTGTAAAGTTGACTGGTAAATGGAGTTTTATTTGAATTTATATTTTATTTGTTATCACTGTTTTTCACTGTTTGTACGTAGGAAGGGATAGCTTGTTATAAAGACATAAAGGAATTACAGCTTTTGTCTGGCTTGCTGAACTTGTATGGTCAGAACAACTTTACTGTACTTACTTTAGTATTTAGTTATATACTGCTTGTGTGTTTTTTGTCATAGAAGTTGATTTAAGTTCTCTTTGAATTCTGTGGTTACTGATTGTGATTATTCTTTTCTTTTACAATAATGTATTAATTTGAAGCTGAATGTGGATTCCTTAAATGATTATGCAATTAGTGATTTGCTAATGCACAAGTATCTTCTACAATGTAATAAATGCTATGCATACTAAAAGGCAATAGCTGATAACACTGGTGATCTCTGTTTCTTGTGTCAAAAGTTGGATGATTTGTTTACCATTGTCAGAAGTGAATCTAGACTTAATGATGATAATTGAACTTGTGCAATTGGCATGGCTTGGAGAACTGTTGTTTCATATATTAATGACTGGACTGATGAGATAAATAATGTTAGGCAAAGAACAAATAGAACACATTTAGGAAATGATGCATCTATTGTCCGTGAAGATCATTCAACCCCTATGAAAAAAGACAATGCCCCTGGCAACTTTAGAGTTGGATACAAGTATTCAGCAATTTGAGGATACAGATTGTTTAGAAAGAAACAAAGAAATAAAGGAAGAAGTTCACAACAAATACCAAGGAAGAAAAAGAAACTGATTATTGACTGGAAAGTAAAGAGAATACCTACTAAAAAGGACACTGCTTTGTTATGTAACACACAGGTCACAGAGAAAGATAATATTTTCTATCAGAAAACCTTCAGTCTACAGAAAAAGGCATCATTTTTCCAAAAGAGAAGGTAGAAAAAAGAGGAAAGGGGCAGGTGAAAAGGAAGAAATCAAAATTGAATGTGTAAATACTGAAGAACATTACTGTAAGAAAAAAGAAGAGAAAGACAGATGTTGACTACATGGCTCAAGCTGTGGATTTACAATACCAGCTGGATGAGAATGTAATAGACAGTGAAAACAATGGGATTAATAAGACTCATGGTGATGAAGATCTGTCTTTTGTAACAGTTGATAGAACAGATATTATTGCAATAGAAGTTGAAGATTCTTCAAAGCTGGTCAGCAAGTATATTCTTGTAATTGGAGATTCAGTTATTAGAAGAATGGATGCTTATATTTACAGAGAAGATAATGAACATTGAATAGTGTTATGCTTGCCAGGAGCAAAAATAGAAGATGTGAAACAAGCCTTGGAATGCCTTAATGTAAGGAAGTATGGATCTGTTTTTATTCCTGTTGGTACAAATGATGTCACCAACAAAGATTCTCTGACTGTTAGTCGGGAACTGACAGCCCTCTTAGATAGTATAGCCTTTACTTGTGTTAGGACATATTTTTCACAAATCACCTGTAGAAATGATAGTGAGGTCACTGTGAATGAAAAGATATTTGGGTAAATACGTACATGGAAAAAATATCCTGTTTTATAAAATGGAAATGTGTAGAGTATCCAAACCTAATTTTGGGCACACGTGTTCAGACAGGATGGTATGCATTTGTCAAGATCAGGGAAGAGAATTTTTGCAACAGATATTTTGCAATATTTGACAAAAACTAGGCAGGAATTGTTTCAGGATGAAAATTTAACAGTTCACAGGTGGCAACATTTGATTCATCTCTGATGGTTGTTAATGCTAGGAGCATTAATAATGAAGTTTTTTTAATTGGAAAATTTGCTATGTTCCCACAAGACTGATATTGTTATTGTTTGTGAAACATGGTTAAAGAACAATGACTGGAAACCAATTATGTCGGGGTATAAATGTTTTTACTGTAGCAGACATTCTAACAAAAAAGCAGGTGAAGGTGTTATGATTGGGATTAAAGATAATTATGAGACCTGTTATTATTACATGTTCAGTGATAACACCAATACTATAGACTGTGTAGCTGTAACAATAAAGACAACCCTGGAACATATAACAATTGTTGGAGTGTACAGACCACCAAAGTCAAGTGCAGATGACCTAGAGTAGTTCATGCATTTCTTGCATGAAACATAGGATGGAAGAATAATATTATCTGGGGACTTACATTTACCAAAAACAAACTGGAATAATACTGATTCAACAACATTAGTAAGGAAATTATTCACAGTATATATTCAGTTACAACAATTGCTTCAGATTGTAAAAAAAACCTACCAGGGGACGGAACATACTATACATTGTTCATGTTCCTAAAGAAATTAATGTTACTTCAAGTCAAGTTTTATCACCATTGAATTGCAATGATCATGGAATTGTAAAGGTTAATTTGTTGCTAGATAATTCTGCCAAACTGAAATCTAAACCAATGCACAGAAGGTTAATTACAGATTATATGGAAGCAAAACAGTCACTATGTAAAACTAACTGGAGTTAGGTGTTCAGTGGAAAAACTGCAGACGGAATGTGGAAAGTTTTGAAAGAGAAATTGTTTGAGTGCAAAAAATGAAAAAAATGTTTATCATCAGGATCTAGGTATACAACATCAGGGTGAGAACAAGATATCTGATTAAGGTGAGAGATAAAAAAAGTATAAGAAATAGAAGAGAGGTTGAACAACAACTTTGAAAAAAACAAACAAACTGAACAAACAGATTAGGCATAGTGTGAGATAAGATCAAGAAAAATTTGAAGAACATTTATATAAAGATATTGAGCATACTAAGAAACCTTTTCATAGATAGATAAGATGTGGAGGTAGTAAAGACATACAAATTGACAAACTGTGTGCGGATTCTAAAATTTATTCTCAGACGTAACAGATTGTAGATATATTTACAAAATCTTACGCAAAACAGTTTGGCTCCACAAAAGGGGCAATAAATTGTCCTAGTGACATCCAAGTAACCTCAGACACTAGAATCAAATTGATTATATTGAAAAAGAACTGTGCAAACTGGATCCAAACAAAGCAGAGGGAGGAGATAGAATTAGTAACAATGACCTAAGAACTCTTCAGCAAGAACTTATGGTATTATTATATTTGTTATTTACTAGGTCAAAGAAATATAGGGAGATTCCTCAAGATTGGAGACATGAGCTTATTAAACCTGTCTTTAAGGGAAAGATGAGTAGAACAAACCCAGAGTCATATAGACCCTTAAGTCTACTTTCATGTCATGGAAAAAGAATGGAGAAGGTAATATTGGATACGTTATTGTCAGAACTGGATAGGTTGGGACTTGAATCCATATATCAGCATGCATATGTTGAAAATAGATCTATTACCACCTGTAACATGGTGTTCTATAACACTATCAAAACAGCTATGAATGACAAAATGTGTTGTGATGTAATTTATACAGACTTAACTTCAACATTTGACAGGGTCATACACAAAACACTGATCAATAAATTAGAACAACTAGGAATTGACGAACTCTTGATAAGATGGATAGCTGCATGGCTTACAAATAGGACATGGCAAGTATCATACAGCAGCTGGACAAGTGGAATCCTTGGTTACATAAGGGTGTATTACAGGACTCTTTCCTAGACCCTTGCTTGTTTAGATGGTATCCTTCAGACCTAATTTTTCATGTGAGATGTTCTATATTCTATATGCAGATGACCTGAAAATGGGTAAACTGATTACATGTGACACAGATAAGGCATATCTGCAAAATAACTTGACTAAATTGACCATTTGGGCACAGGAGAATATCATGCTGATAAATACATAAAAAACTAAGCATATGAGGTTTGGGAAACATAAATTGAAAGGTGAATATTTAATACAGCACACAGTCATTGAAATTGTAGACTCATTTATTGACCTGGGTATATGGATAGATCCAACTACGAGTTTTTTCTAATCACATCAGCCAATTAGTTAATGACAGTTATAGAACAGTGATGTTGAACATTTTAGGTTCGGCATGTCAGAAATTCAGAAAATGCCTACCTTGACTCTGCTGGTGTGTTGCCCCTCCCAAACAAAAATAAAAAAATAAAATAAAATAAAACTAAATAAAATAAATAAATAAATAAACACATTAATATAAAACAGCATAGCTCTCAATACTCCAGGGATAAATCTCAACAGAATCAGGGCAAATCTAGAAATGAGAGACTTAGACAGTTTTAAACTACTAGTACTATTAATTTGAGACACTGACAGAAAAAAATGAATGTGAATTAATATACATTTTCTGAAGTAAAGTAAGCCTCTAAATCTAATTATTGTCATTATTAAGTATAAAAAGTTGCCACTTTTAGAAAGGATTAAAAGAGACAGTTGAGAGGAACGTAACCACACCTATACCCATAGTATCCCCCTCAGGCAATAGTATTGCAACACAGTTCAACTCATTCTTCATAAACTCAATACAGTCTCTTATCAAATATGGCCAAAATACCTCACCCAAGACCCCAGACACTAATAGTAATACTGCAAACTCCTTCTCCCTAAAGCCTGTTCCAACTTACATCATAAACAAACTTCTTAAAAAACTCAAACCCATCAGCCTAGACTCTGACAGTCTTCCGTCAGAATTCCTCAAAATTGCTGCAGATGCTATTGCATACCCCATATCCATCCTTATCAACCACTCTATCATGAAAACTATGTCTCCCTACAATGGAAAATCTCCTACATTACTCCCCTAGATAAAGGTGGAAATTCCATTGAACTTACTAACTATTGACCCATGGCCATCCTTTCATATCTCTCCAAAATACTTGAAAAATGCATCCATACTCAGCTCCTAAATCACCTTCTAAGTAACAACCTCCTGTCCGACACTCAATATGGTTTTTGCCCCCACCATAGCACCACAACAGCCCTCCTTAGTTTCACCAACACCATAAATCACCACAGAAACCAAAACAGACTTGTCACAGCCATCTTTCTAGACCTCTCCAAGGTTTTTGACACAGTTTCACATCAGAAACTACTGTCAGTATTTGCCACCATAAACCTTAGCAATTCCACCCTAGTATGGTTCCACAGCTACCTAACCAAATGTTAACAAGCCATTAGGTGGGAATAGTAGCTATCATCTCTACTCCCTGTTAGCATAGGAGTCCCACAATGTTCCATACTAGAGCCCCTACCCGTCAACATATTTACTAACCAACTGCAGAAATCCACCCCACTCGCCTCAGTTATCCAATATGCAGATGACGCTACCCTCATATGCAATGTATCCTCCCTTCACACAGCTACAGGTCATCGCACAACAATCTTTCTCCAAAGTAGAATCTTGGCTAAACAAAGCTAACTTTATACTGATCCCAAACAAGATCAAGCTAATGCTTTTTCTCCCCAGTAAATCAACCATACCCCCTACAACTTTCCACATACAGTCCTCAAATAACACCATCATAACCCCCATCTCCCAAACCAAACGATTAGGAGTTACAATCAATAACAAGCTGAAATTTGATGCTCTCTCTTATCTCAAGCCATTAAAAAATCCACATCAAACTAGGCTCTCTTTACTGCATTAAGACATGTTTTACAAATCAGTCCAGAATAGACATCACCAAAGCTCACCTCCTATCCACTTTACTATATGCCTCCCCCAGCTTCACCAACATGAGTAAAACAGCACTTACCAAACTAGAATCCTGCTACAACAAAATAGCTAAGTTTGCTACAAACTCCCGACACAGGTCCCACCACTGCACCTCCCTACAACAATTAAAATGGTTACAACTCCCCCAACACCTAACCTGCACCCAACTCATCATCTTCCACCACTTAATATACCAGCCAGACAGAATCCCAACCTTACAACAATTACTCCAATCTTATACTAAGACTCTGCAACTCCGATAATCACATTAAACCCTCCTTCAAGTCTCCAAAACCAACAACAAGGTAGGGGATTCCCTCTTTTCCCACTATATTTCCAAAACGTGGAACTCAGTTCCCCAACTTATTCTAAACATCACAAATCCAACCCAAATCAAGAAGGAGCTAAAAGACCACCTATATAGCAACTGGCTCTGTTCCTGCATTAGCCCTGGCTAATCCCTCCCCCGCATGTCTCTTCCCTTCTAACCAGACTAACATAATTAACCATGCAATAGTCTTTAATGATCATAAAAATATTATCTAGCTAACACAAGCCACTATCACCCTGTTGCATATATCTTACTTAACCCTGTGAAACCCATGAGATGCCACTAACGTTAATGCACACCTGTATTTGTTTTACATATAAATTTACTTGTTTACTTGGTATTTTTTTATGTTAAAGTACAATTGTACTTGTCTTGCTATATAAATGAACAAGTTTACTTATTACTTTTATAGTAATTTATATGTAAATATTCGTTTGTGGAGCTTTTCTCCCTGGGCCTCCACTGAAAATGGGCTCACACCCAAATGGACTATCCCAGTAAACAAATATAAAATAAATAAATAAATAAATGCATAAAGTAAATAAATAAAACAACACACACTTAGAAATGCAGACTACTTGCTCTTTGCAGAAGTGTGACCATGAAGGGAAAACCATGTCAGCACTACCCTTTGCAGACTCTATTGAGATAGTTATATCAAAATAGTCTTTGAGGTTAATAACTTCCTTACCTTCGCAGCAGTGTTGTTGAACTGGCTTCCAGCACAAAATAATTCAATCCACTTCACATGAGCAATGAATGCAAAAGCAGTTTCTTTGGTAACTCGGGTGTTGGTGAATGCTGGTGTGTCATCCAAAACTTTGTGGTGTGTCATCTTTGACATTTGTGTCATAGGTCCATCATCACTGTTATAGAACTATAGGTTGTATAAAAAGATTAATAAAGTCTAGAAAATCAAAAATGATGAAGTCATTGTTTGTTAGTTACATTAGACTCAAACTTGAATATGGAATAACAATATGGAAACCCTATAAGAAAGCAAGTATGAATAAACTGGAAAGAGTACAATGGAACTATACCAAGGGCATCCATGGATGTCAAAATTTAAGTTATTATGAAAGACTAAAATATCTGAACTGGGAATGTTAGGGGTTATCAAAAAGTATTAGAGAATCATCAGACAACCAATGTAGAAGATTCTATAGCAATTAAATGTTTAACATCAGGATCTAGACATGCAACATCAGGGGGGTATATTTCCATAAGAACAAGATACCTGATTAAGGTGAGAAACAAAAAAATATAAGAAATGGAAGAGAGGTGTAACTACATCTTTGAAAACTGAAATAAACAAGCTGGATGTACAGATTAAGCATAGTGTTAGACAAGATCAAGAAAAATTTAAAGAAAATTTATATAAAGATATTGAGCATAATAGGAAACCTTTTTAGAGATAGATAAGATGTGGAAGGAGTAAAGATACACAAATTGATAAATTGTGTGCAGAGTCTAAAATTTATTCTCAGACACAACAGATTATAGATATATTTACAAAATATTATGCAAAACAGTTTGGCTCCACCCAGATACTGGAATCAAATTAGATTATATTGAAAAAGAACTGTGCAAATTGGATCCAAACAAAGCACAGTGAGGAGATGGAATAAGTAACAATGACCTGAGAACACTTAAGCAAGAACTTACACTGCCATTACATCTATTATTCACTAGGTCATATAAATATGGGGAGGTTCCTCAAGATTGGAGACATGCACTTATTAAACCTGTCTTTAAGGGAAAGGGGAGGAGGACAAACTCAGAATCATATAGACCCTTAAGTCTACTTTCATGTTGTGGAAAAATAATGGAGAAGGTAATACTGGATAAGTTATTGTCAGAACTGGATAGGTTGAGACTTCAAACCATATATCAGCATGCAT
The DNA here is from genome assembly GCF_019279795.1 of Protopterus annectens. Classification (NCBI taxonomy): domain Eukaryota; kingdom Metazoa; phylum Chordata; order Ceratodontiformes; family Protopteridae; genus Protopterus; species Protopterus annectens. Next base: position 1,651,988,179 of record NC_056739.1, on the reverse strand, counting down.
ATGTTGAAAATAGATATATTACCACCTGTAACATGATGTTCTATAACAATATAATAACAGATATGAATGACAAATTGTGCTGTGATGTGATTTATGTAGATTTAACTTCAGCATTTGACAGGGTCATGCACAAAGCACTGATCAATAAATTAGTACAACTAGGTATTGATGTACTGTTGATAAGATGGATAGCTGCATGGCTTACAAATAGGACATGGCAAGTATCACACACCAACTGGACAGGTTAAATCCTTGGTTACAGTCAAGGTGTCCCACAGGGCTCTGTACTAGGCCCTTACTTGTTGAGATTGTATCTTTCAGACCTTACTTTTTCATCTGAGGTGTTCTATAGTCTATATGCTGGTGACCTGAAATTGGGTAAACTGATTACACGTGTTAAAGATAAGGCATGTCTGCAAAATAATTTGACTAAATTGACCATTTGGGCACAGGAGAATAATATGTTGATAAATACATAAAAAAATAAGTATATGAGATTTGGGAGACATAAACTGAAAGGTGAATATTTAATATAGCACACAGTGATTGAAACTGTAGACTCATTTAAGGACCTGGGTATATGGGTAGATTCAGCTATGAGTTTTTCTAATCATATCAACCAATTGGCTAATGATAGTAATAGAACTATAGGTTGTATAAAAATATTTATAAAGTCTAGGAAATCAAACATAATGAAGTCATTGTTTGTTAGTTACATTAGACCCAAACTAAAGCATGGAATAACAATATGGAAACCCTATAGGAAAACAAGCATGAATAAACTGGAAAGAGTACAGCGGAAATATACAAAGGGCATCCATGGATGTGAAAATCTAAGTTATTATGAAAGACTAAAATATCTGAACTTGTACATGATCTCTTACAGATATTTAAGAGGAGATCTTATTTAGGTATATAGGGTATTTAGGGACAACTACCTCTGGAAATGTTTGGGGTTATCAAAAAGTACTAGAGAATTGTTAGATAACCTATGTAGAAGATTCTATAGGAATGAGAAGTGTACTAATTGGTTCTCTGACAGAATAGCTGATGCTTCGAACAGACTACCAAATTACATTAAAGCAAGTACTAGTTTAGATATTTTTAAGAGCAGCCTGGACTTTTATTATGGGAACAAGTGTTTTGGCATATTGGCAAGCTAGAAGGGCTTTAATGCCCATGCTTGAAACATTTGTATGTATGTATGTATATATGTATGTATACATCTTTATACTGGGCATGCTCACAGTTACTTACAGGAACAGCAGCATAACAGCTATTCAACAGCAACAGCAAACAAGAAAGTGTCATAAGAGAGACCCAGTCACAATTTATAATAATATGGCAGCATGCCACACAGTAAGAAACATTTTATGGATGCTCTCATTCACCATTAAACTGTACAGAATGAAGAAAATAATTGCAGTAAGTAATACCTATGAGCAATGAATGATAAAATACACATTAGCATCCTGTCATTTTTGAACACTGCCAGGACAGATGTCGGAGATGCATATCAATCATGGACACCTCAGAAATATGCATATTGGTTGTGTCATGAAGAAATCCCTCGAAGGGCTTGCAGCATGTTCCATGGTATGGATGCCCTACCTTGTATGGCAAGGACCCAAAAAGGTAGCCCTCTGATTGTGCCATAACTATTTTCTGTGTGTAAGTCACTGCTGTCTGACAGACAGATGCCTCCAAATTCAACCCCCTACCTATGATACTAGGTTCTCTAGAGACCTCTGTATTGACTGTGTGTGCAACAGAAGATAGCAATGGAGGCAGCCACAAATAACTGAAATCAATGAGTGAAGTAGGAAAGGAATTACAAATATAATGTCAACAATCTGATTTACTTAGAATGCTAAAAAGGAACTACACATGTTTCTGTCCTTACAGCAGTGAGCAGTATAATATCAAAGCTTCTTTGCCAAAGAAGCTCTTTACATCATGCAGTACACACTGTCTCAGAAAATATGCTATACAAGCCAGTCCTTAATGTATATGCCATGGGAGCACTCATAGCATGATATGACCTGAATAACCATTTCACTGCCATACAATCATTACATGTGATTATATGTCATTGCCCAACCTAAAAATGTATGCAAATAACTATATACAATGCTTTTGTGTAACATCACTACAATCATATAATTTGCTCTTTTTGGAAATTGAACAGCACATTATGTAAGTCTACTGATCAATGATGTGGATGAAATACAAACACTACAGAGGAAGTTTTAACAAAAGTGTGACACCCATCCTATGCCAAGTCATTACATCATATGACTGCATTGTAAACATTCTCTTTGAGGTAAAATGGATGGAGGAGGCCTCTCCAACTGTATATGTATATATTATAACTGTGGAGGATGCCATTCATGCATTACAGTATAAGGCCACACAATGCTAACAGTCACTGAATGGTTGTTTTGATCACTTCACCATTTGTCTACAGAAAATACAAGATATTGTACAGAGTTTATGCACAACAGTAGAAGTGTCATGACAGTTGTGAGATATGTCAGTATTTCAAGGTATTACATCATGTTATTGCTGCAAGGGATATGTGTGTCTTTTATTGCTGTACTAATGAAACAACATACAGAATATTGCTATTACAAATGATATATAAGGAAAATGTGATCACGTCATCATCATTCAGAAAAAAAAAAACATTTCTATGTGAGAATTTATCTAGCCTTCTGTTAGAGGAATCAACATATATACATGTACACAACAGATCAGTTGGACAACAGTGTTAGCAATATGTACAGTCACAAGACTGACACAATGTAGGCTGAGAAGTAATGGCTGGATTTGAACTAACTACCTAAGATTATAAAATAGAGAGTAATGCTTGAATCACATGTTCTATGTGGTGTATTGCTGTACAACTGTGACAGCGCCAAGTTGAATGAAAATCATCACCATTGTTTATTAGCTAGATGCTTATGTTAAAAGTGGTCAAAGAGCACAATACCACTCTAATATTACACATGATATTTATTTTTGAAGAACAATCTACACAGTACAAGAGTGAAAGACACACTCACAGCTAGATTCAAACCTCCTACCTAAGTAGGTGCACAATCTACAAAGCACAGTATCAAAGTCACACACCACAAGAAAAGTCACACTCATACCTTTCAACCTTTTAGAGCAAGAAATCTGGACAAAGCCATAAAAAGTGGGACAAAGGCCCAAACATAGGGACAAATTTTAAATATTGCTCTTGCAAATTTAGAAATTGATAGAATAACAGGTTTTGCATTAGCATGAATATTCTGAAGGGTATGAAGTCTGAAACTCAAATGCCTGTCATTATTTTCTAACTTTAATCTTTAATGATTTGTCACTAATTTGCCAGAAAAAAACACAATTTTATAAAAAATAGATCAAAAATATGAGGCAAAAATCTGGACATTCTGTGAAAATCTGCACAGTTGAGAGGTATGGACTACAACTGTGAGATACTGCAGTTATGTAAGCATTATGTAATCATTCTGTTGGCAAAAATGTATTTATCCCATGGATGCTAGAATTTGCTAGTTTAACACTGTGCCACCGAAAAGACATATCATAAGTAGAAGTGTACATAACAGTGGTTGTGAGGTAGCTAGCTGTATATGACAGCTGGCTAAGTCACAATATTTAAGCAAGGATGGACTCAAACCATCTAACAATCTAGTTACACACTCTATAGAGCACAGAATCATCAACCCAGTGTCATAGGAGAATTCTGAGTAAAGGTGAGGCATAAAGCATCTATGAAGGGATGACATCTGCAGTGTATTACCAATGAGATGTGTGTGTTAAAATGACTTTTACAGACATACATCTGAGGTTGTAAATATTGCCACTACAATTGTTTGTAAAACAACCCTGAATGTATTTACAGTCACACACACAAGTATGCACACACACACACACTCTTAGATGGTAATTGCAGCTGTATTCAAACCTTCTACCAATCTAGTTACACATTACAGAGAACAGTGTAAGAACCACAAGTGGCACAGGACAATTAAGACATTTAAAGTGTGAGAGTGACCTCATCTGTATGCTGCAGAGAACATGTTGTTATGGCAAGTGGAATAAGGGAATAGGGGACTTATTTAGTTGTCTAAAAGTTTCCCCCTGTAGAAGTGGATTGATAACAAGATTTTTGGAAGTTATACATATCTAACTGTACAGTCCCACACATGTTCACCGCTGTGAGATTTGAACATCCTACCCAATTACATGATGAACACATCACTGTATTATTGACAAGCATCACAGCAGAAGTTTGACTACAAATGTAACATACAGCATCTTTGAGGGGATAACATCACCACTTCATTGTAGAAAATGCTATGGTTAAAACTTGATACATTCACATTGGATTATGGTTCTAGGCAAAACATGTAATTTGAGTGGAATGGTATGCATTGCAAGTGTGAATGAAAGCATTTCAATGTATATGTGAGCTGTCCCTGCACATAGTAGCCAGTGCTGTATTCAAACCACCTACCCAAGTAGTTACACATTACACATTTTTATGATCACAGTATGAATAGTATTCTCCATAGGAGAAATCTGACTTCCATAGTTTGAGTATGCACTTTAGAAAGAATTACATCATCAATGCATTGTAGAGAAGATGATGTTATGAAATGTGAGATAAGGGGAGGGTTACATCATCTAACAGTTGAAAATGTTTTTCCGCAGTGGAAGTTGATTGAGCACAGCTGTGTTGAATGACATGGTTACTTGAGTCTATACACTACTCCCTAGCACTCATGCACTCAAAAAATTCCTACATTGAGCATCAACTCTCCTACCTATCCAGAGAGCACATTAATACTTGCAAGCACCATAGGACAAGTCTGACTCTTAAAAGGAGATAGTGTAATCTTGACAGGATGAACTCATCAGTGTACAACAGAGATGTTTCTCTTTAAAGTGGGATAAGGGAGCTGTGTGCAATGTTAAAAAATAATCGCCTTAGGGAAAGTAGACACAGCACCAAATGTTACACACACACACAAATTTTCCCTGTTGAACATCAAACCTCATAGCTATCTAGTTACTCAATCTAAAGAACACAGTATTAGTTGCAAGAGCCATAGAAAGAGTCTGACTGTTAAGGTGAGAGAGTGCACTTTTGACAGCATGACCTTAATAGTGTGTTCAAGTGAAGATAAGGGAGGTGAGTGCGAAGTTAAATGTGTTTGATTCTGAGGATGTGGATGCAGCTCCAATTGTAATAGACACACACACACACGCACACACACACACACACACACACACACACACACACACACACACACACACACACATACACACATTTCCCATGTTGAGCATCAAACCTTCTATCTGCTGCATTACATAATCTAGTGAGCACAATATTAGTTGCAAGTACCACAGGAGAAGTCTGCCTGCTAGGGGAAGAGAGTGCACTTTTGAAAGGATGACTTAATCAGTGTATTGGAGAGAGGATGTTTATTTTAAAAATAAGATAAAGGAGGTGAGTACAAAGTTAAATGTACTCTACTCAGTGGGAGTGGATACAGCACAAAGTGTTACACACACACACACACACACACACACACACACACACACACACACACACACACACACACATACACACACACACACACACACACACACACACACACACACACACACGCTTCTCACATTAAGTATCAATTCCCCTACACACACACACATACACACACACACACACACACTTCTCACATTGAGTATCAATTCCCCTACACACACACACACACACACACACACACACACACACACACACACACACACACACACACACAAGCTTCCAACATTGAGCATCAATTCCCCTATCTATCTAGTTACATAGTTACAAAATCTAGAGAGCTCAGTATTACTGGCAAGCTCCACATAAGTAGTCTGACTCTTAAAGGGAGAGAGTGTGCTTTAAGTTGACGTCATCAATGTGTTACACAGAGGATGTTTCTGTTAAAAGTGGGATAAGGGAGCTATGCACAAAGTTAAATGAACTTTTATCAGGAGAAGTGGAGACAGCAGTAAGTGTTACACAAGTTCCTGATGTTGGGAATCAAACATCCTTCCTACCTAGGTTACACATTCTGAAGAGCACAAAATTAGTTGCAAGTGATACAGGAGAAGTTTGACTTTTAAGGGGAGAGAATGCACTTTTTGAAAGGATGACCTCATCACAGTATTAATGAGAGGATGTTTCTGTTAAAAGTGGGATAAGGAAGTTGTGAGCGAAGTTAAACATAGTCTTCTCATCGAAGTACACACAGAACCAAGTGTTACATACACACAACTTTCCTACATGCAGCATTGAACCACCTACCTATCTGGTTACACAATCAGAAGAGCACAGCATTAGTTGCAAACAACACAGTAGAAGTCTGGAGTTCATCATGTGAAAAGCACAGTTATAATTGTTAAAACTCCACTGCCTGGAACAGATGGGTAATGTGCACTACAGGTTTTGGGACAAATGTATATGTGTGCAAAGAACACAGTAACTGTGACTATCCCATGTAATGACATATGTCTCTATTAAGATTTAGATGCAGTCCTTCATCTACCTTGTATTACTGTGAGGGGCATGTACCTCCTTCGCAGTATGGGATACCAAAGAAAATCACAGCTGTAAACCAGCAGATTATCAATCAAACTTTCCTGCCAGTTCATTCTGGAATGATTGCAGACTTGTCTCTTGCTTGCATAATGTACATTGACAAGAAAAACAGACACTTCCTACATAGGACAGTGCACTGCAGAATAACAGGGATGGATTATGTGAAATAGTTTAAACAATATTGTAACACAGTTGCAGGTGTAACCATTGGACAGCAGACATACATTAACTGATTGAATTGATTCAACATCACACTAAAATCATGATAAGCTGTTGTCAAAATCCAATACAAATATACAAATATTGTGCAACCGAAACAAAGATTTATATATTTATTTATGTATTTATTTATTTTCCTTTAAATGTCAGCCGGAAGCAGAACATAACCAATGAATTTCACTGCTGATAGTAAAGCATTAGTGCACCCATTTTTATATCATGAGGTGTTGAACTTTGAATGGGAATTACCATTATTCTGTGGTGCTATTTGATGACTTTTGTGCAAAGAAGCATTATATGCATAAACCATATGTGAACCTGCTGGAATACTGAACAGATACGTGTTATGGTCATGTTTCATGATTTGCACATCTGTTATGACAGTTGCATTTAGTCAATCCCTATATGACTGCTACAGGTGTATTATGAAACACTTGAGGGACCAAACATGCCATTGCTGGTGGAAACATGGCTTCGGCAAATATTTTGGAAACAAAGATGTTTACTTGATAGCACAGAACTGGTGGGAAGAAGTGAACAGTTGGTGACAAGAATACAAAATTCAGACATAATAACACATTAGTGCATATGTCATTTCTGCACATACCAGCATAATTATCTGCATAATTATTCAGGCAAGATCTGTACAAGACATGTTTCACAATAGGGAGCAAGCACATTAATATAGCAGCAGGATAATGGCATGTTAAGGAAAGGTGTAGCCTACACTTATGATCACAGGAGTCATACAAAACATTCAAAAAAAATTTGCATTAATTTGGATTCAAACCTTGAGACCATTCCAAGAAAAAATTAATACCTCAGTGTTATCTAAACATACTATGAAGGAAGCTAGACTTCACAATGTTCCCATGTGATAGTAGAATGCAGAAAACAAGATTGTATATATTCATCTTCATTACACTTTTAACAACTGTAAGCTGTGCATTCATCTCTTCAGCTTGTTGAAAAGTATATCAACTGGATTACACATAGGTAAGCACAGCAGAGCAAAGGGCAGCACACTACTGCAGCCAAGGGCAAAAACTCTCAAGATTTTTCCATAAGTTGTGTACTTCCATTTAGCCTCAGTTCTAGTTGATGGTCATTATCAGACATTGTGCAAATACAGAGGAGAAAGGCTAATGACACAGAAGACAGTAGATGCATAGACAAATTGGGAAGGAGGCTGGGACAAAGTACATTATTATAATGGGAGAGTGCTGCACACCCCCTAATGTAATGTCTTCTCTGGTAAAGCCATACCACAGAATTGTCTCCTTTGAAGTAAAAATAAAACTTGGAACCCCAAATAACCCTGAAATATATAGAAGCTACTCTCAGGCTAACTTCCTACTATTAAGTGATGACCTGGTAAAAACTCAAGCCCCCATAAACCCTAAAAACACTGCTGCCTATGTGGAACTATTCACAGAACCCCATACAAACATGTTAATAGCTGCATAGAGGTAGCTGCATCCATCTGGAAGAAGCATAGACCTAATTAAAAAAACAAGCCACCCTGGTAGGATCACAACATCAACAGGCAGTATAACAGAAAGAATAAAATAATGGCAAATATCAGAAGGTGCAGCACCCAACAGGATAAACACTTTCATCAAACTAAACAAATAACTCAGAAGACAAGGTTTACTAATGCCATATTTGAGGTAAATTTTGCCCCCAGGCTGAGGAACACCACAAGGCATTCTTTAATTATGTTAGCAAACTCAAAGGCAATAGACAATTGTGTGCAGAGCCCATTGTTAATAGAGCCACTTACACTGAACCAGAAGATGTAGCAAACCTACTGGCCAACAAATTGAGCTCCAACTTTACCCCTCCCCCCCTCAACCTTCCCTCAGGAATACAGTCAAATATAACTCCCCCCACCATCACTAGGGAATGGGTCCTTAATTCTTTCTCTAAGGCCAAGAGCACTGCATCAATGGGCCTAGACAATGTGACAAACTGAAAGGCTGCCAATCCAGGTAGCTGGAATTTTGTTAATAATTATATGTCATTGTAAATATTAATATGATCCATAAGCTTGACTAGAAAATGTAAGTAAACTGTATGTTATGTACTGAGCTTCAAAAATGTAACCACAGTGCACCCTGCTGGAAAACAGCAGAAATGTATATAAAATATATGCCTATGCAAATGTATGTTTTCATAGTAAAAGTTGGAATATACAGAGTCAACTTGCAAACTCTGAGAAAATAAGTGGAAATTGTTTATGACCCTGTTATCTGTTTCAGCTCAAAGTAGACACAATGTCTAGAGTTGTAGGCTTTCCTATTATCTAGAAACAGAGGTAATTGCAGGTTCCAAATGTAAAGGTGTTTAAAAGTTTTACAATTTCCAGTTCCAGGCAAGTTTCTAAGAGATAAGTGTCAGCTTTTAAGAGATAAATATTCTTGACACTGAAGTGTTATACTTTAAGTTCCTTTTGGCTTGGAAACTAAAAGCAGAATTGGCAAGAATGATGTAATCTGAGATAACTCAGAAGAAATGTTTGTGATTAATTTAAAAACTATCTCAGAGGGAAAGTCTGTGCATTTTGTATTTAATTCTGGACCTGAAAACAACAACTCAGCATATCTTGCCTTGCTCTGTAAGTAAGTTATTTAGGTACAGTGATTTCTCTTAGTGATATATAGAAATACAGTAAGATTAGTTTACATATTTTCTGTATTTATGTGAGACTGTCCTGCAATGTTGTTTTAAAATGTTCCCTGTGATTCTGAACTCTGTTGGCACTGTGTTGACTTAATGGATATTGACTTGTGCTTTTATTATTTATTATTAAATATATCTAAACCTTTTAATTGTAGATGGTTTTATTTATAGATATTTAAGCTCATAGAATACTTGCATATGTATTTGGTAATACTATACAAGACACTCCTAAATAGCCTTAGTTTGGTCACACTTACTATTTGGATAACAATAACATCACACAGTAAGATTGGGCACCTTTTGGGAAGGGCCTTATTAGTAGCTGATATGTAGTGGTTGGTGGCAAGGATTTCTACCTTATAGTCTAGCAGAAGAGGCATAGCTGGTGAACCTGTGCCAACCTTCCCCAGGAGTGTCTGTTTGGTTGTATATAATTCAAATTTCAAAGTGTGTCTGTGTGTGTGTGTGTGTGTGTGTGTGTGTGTGTGTGTGTGTGTGTGTGTGTGTGTGTGTGTGTGTGTCAGTGACTTGGGCAGGGACATGAAGCACTGGTTGGACAGAGAGGGTGCTGGAGAATTTGGCTTGACCACTTGGCTGAGATCTTAACCCTATAGCTGTGCCAGTGGAGAGCCTTACTGGGGATCTGGAGAGAGAGGGATAAACCAGCCCCAGGCTGACTGTGATCTCTGTGTGATCTTAAGGGAAATTGTACTTTACTGTGTGTGCACTGTTCATCCTCCCAATGTGCACGTCCCAACTGTTGTTAGTAGTGAGGATTGAGGCTCCTTGATTACCGGGCCAGTGCACAGATGTCACATATTAATTGGTTTCAGTGGTGGGATACCCACATTACATATTAATTGTTTGATGGTGATGAGATAGCCACATCACATATTAATTGGCTTGTGGTGGTGTGGATATGGAATTCCTGTAGCTTGTGTACAGTGATCACTGAAGGTGTTTTTGTACACTAAATCAGCCACGCAGTGAACATTCAGAGTTCATATCACAATTGTTTTATTTCTTTTGTTAGCTTACTTAGTCAGGGAGAGCAGGCAGGCATGTCAGCAGAGGAGTATGGCAAGCTGACAAGGAGCCAGTTGGCTGAGATGTGCCAAGCTAAAGGACTGGTGCATGGAAACCTGACCAAAGCAGACATGATTGCAGCTTTGGTCAAAGCTGCATCAGAGAATAGCAACCAGAAGGATGATCAGACTGGCCATGGGGATGTACAACTCTCTGAAAATGGACAGCTCAGCCTTTCCACAGAGGACTTAAAAATCCATCTGGAGCTGAAGACATTTGAGTAGGAGGCCAAGCATTTGGAAATGGAAGCAGCAGAGAGACTGCGACAACTGGAATCTGAGGAGAAAGAGAGGCAGAGGCAACATGAAAATGAGATGCTGACTCTTAGCCAGAGTCATAGAGGTAATGGAGAAGGGAGTAACTGAACCCCACAAGCAAACAAATGTCAGTAAATTACTCCCACAATTTACAGAGGGGGATAATTTTGATAGTTTCATTCATACGTTTGAAAAGGTATGTAAACAGTATGATTTTTGACCAAGAGCTCAGGGTATGGTTCCTGACCCCCTTACTCCATGGTAAAGCTGTAACTGTAATGTCCAAACTGTCTGATAATGACTGCTTAAATTATAATGTTGTAAAAAACTGCTTGCTAGAATGTTTTAAGCTAACACCTGAAGCTTATTGGAACGTGTTTCATGAGCACAGACGCAGGGCAGATGAAAGTGTGTATGAATATGTTGCTGAACTAAGCACTTATTTTCATAGATGGGTGAGTAGATGTCAGGTCACCACTTTTGAAGGGCTGGCAGACTTTTTGGTGAGGGAACAAGCCCTTAGCACTTTGCCTGAGGACATGAGGATCTGGTTAGCTGATAGACAATGTGGTACTTCAGATGAGTTGAGGAAGAAGGGAGACCTATACCTAGCAAGCAGGGCATGACTGCACATGAAAGAGACACCTAGTGCTGCTCGTGGGTATAAGGGAATCCATGGTGGGCAGCCCAGACTACCCCAACAGGGTCTGTCAGTAGCAAGGGAAGCCACTAGTCCAGGTACACATCCAGGACCTAGGGTTAAATGTTTTAAATGCAACCAGTGGGGCCAGAGGTATATAGATGTCCACGAAGGCAAGGTGGGGAACAAAAGGTGGGAGAGCCAGTAAGTGGGAATGACAAAATGCCAACAGTAGGTTGTCTTGAGACAACAAGGGTACCAAACCACCACCAGAGGTTATATCCTATCTTAATGAATGGCAACGAGACCATTGCTAAGAGATACACCGTCTCTGACATAACCATTGTGAAGCCTGCAATCATTACAGAGGAGCACTACTTGCTTGGGCAGTCTACTCCAGTCAGAGCTTTAGGAGGGACCCCATTCAAAATACCTTTGGCTAGGGTTCACCTTGACTGGGATGGTGGAAAAAGAAGCAATCAAGTAGATGTGTTTGAGGATATCCCTGCAGATGTCCTGATAGGGAATGATTTTGATAATGCAGTACAGTGTGTTCATGCAGTTACATGCAGTCAGGCTTGGAGACAAGCCTGGGGGAGACCTAGACTGACCACACACTTGCAGCCAGGACTGGTGAGGTGGTTACTTCAGAGAGGAAGCTACCCTGTAGCAGTGATACTGAAGGTGAGCCACAGCTGCTTGTGGGTACTGATGTTACCTTAGACAGGGTGACTGCAAGGTTAGAGGTGAGTAGTAGTACCCAGGTGACAGCGAAGCACTGCTGTCAGAGGATACCAGACTTCCTGTGGAAGGGGAGCTGGGAAGGGTTACAAAGAGATAGTTGAGACTGGCTCAGCTCTCAGACCCTACATTACAAGGCCTGAGAGAGGTAGCTAATGAGGCACCTGATTCTTAAGGGAAGGGGGGATCTGTATACTGGGACAAAGGGTTTCTGTACAGAGAGTGGACCCCTGAGGGAGGGCTAGAGGGTGAGAGAATACATCAGTCAGTTGTGCCCAGAGCCTATCATCTGGCACTTCTAACTATAGCCCATGATAGTCCCTTTGCAGGTCATATGGACATAAAATGTACCAGGAGACATATTATGCAGAACTTCTATTGGCCTGGGATTTCCAGAGATGTAACAGGATACTGCAGGACCTGTGAGCAGTGCCAAAAGGTAGGCAAGGCAGGAGAAAAGGTGAAAGCTAATTTGATGCCTTTGCCTGTGATTGAGAAGCCATTTCAAAGAGTAGCTATGGATATTGTGAGGCCTCTGAGTACCCCAAGTTCCACAGGGAAAAAGTATATCCTAGTAGTAGTAGATTATGCTACCAGATACCCTGAGGCAGTGGGTCTGTCCTCCATTGAGGCAGAAATGGTGGCAAATGCTTTGTTAGAGATTTTCAGCAGGGTAGGTTTTCCAAAATAAATACTGACTGACAGAGGTTCCAGTTTCATGTCAGACCTGCTGACTTGTCTGTGGAAGTACTGTGGGGTGAAGCACCTAAAGACCACCCCCTACCATTCCTAGACTTATGGTCCTGTTGAGAGGTTAAACTCTACACTGAAGATGATGCTACAGGCATTTGCAGACCAGTTTAAGAGGAAGTGGGACAAATATTTTCCCCATCTGTTGTTTGCTTACAGAGAGATGTCCCAGGAATCCACAGGTTTTTCACCCTTTGAATTGTTGTATGGGCATAGGGTGAGGGGACTTCTAGATTTAATTTGAGATGAGTGGGAGGGTGAGGGTGAATCCCACAAGGAATCTGTTGTGGCATATGTCCTAAATCTCAGGACAAGGCTCAGGGAACTCATGGGCTTGGCCCAGGAGAACCTAGCAGAAGCCCAACAGCAGGAAAAGGTCTGATATGACAGGAATGCTCGAACTAGACAGTATGCTGTAGGACAGCAGGTAATAGTTCTTATTCCTGTCAGACACAACAAGCTGCAGGCAGCCTGGGAGGGACCCTTGAAGGTGGTAAGGAAGGTCAGTGATGTTAACTACTTGGTGCAACTGCTAGGCAGAAGGCAAGAGCACAAATTGTACCATGTTAACATGATGAAACCTTACAATGACAGGGAGGCCCTTGTGCTGAGTATTTGCAGTGAATGGCAAGAGGAGTCTGAAGGGGATCTATGGCTACCGGGAGCCAGCCAGGACAATCACCAATTACTAGGGTGAAGCCTAGGGTTGCAGGCATATGATGGGACAGTGCAGCACAGTACTGGGTTCAGCAATGCCAAGGCAGTTGGAATCTTAAGACAGTGACTGGGGTAAGGTATTCCCAGATAGGCTTAACCCTCTCAAGCAACGTTTCTCAAGGGTCACTTGAAAACCTAGCTTAAGTTCTTGTTGGGGGGAGAAGGTTGGCAAACTGAAAGGCTGCCAGTCCAGCAAGCTGGAATTTTGTTTATAATTCTATGTCTTACAACTAAATACACAAACAAACTATTCAAAAACGCCAGGAAAACCGAACTTTGAAACAACTACTGCTTTAATTACTTAAATCGCACAAAATACACATGTTTTTCGTCCTACTAGATAGTAAGACTTCTTCAGAAATTCAGCATTCCATTGTATACAAACTATTTATAAACTTTGAATCAGTTTGGCGCCAAACGGACGTGATACTAATTCTGAAATTTAAAGCTGTATTCCATGAATTCATTCTTTAATAAATAACTACATTAAATTCATACTTGTATCATATTTAAATATATATATATATATATATATATATATATATATATATATATATATATATATATATAATTATTTTAATAATAGATGATGATGGAAAACCATTTAATATTTATATTTAATAATAAAACCATAAATATTATATATATAAATATATATATTTGAAAATATATAAATAAAAATTAAAACATATCTAAAAACTCTTCATGTATATTAAAAAATACATATAAATATCTAAAAAATATATCTAAAAATTGCTGGACATGCGATGTCTTGACTGATATGAATTCAACTTCTTATCTAAAAAATAGAAAAAATGATAGAAAACATAATAATGATAATAGTAGTGAGTAATAATAAATGAATAAAACACTATATATGTCAATGCAACTGTATGCTGTGTATATATTCAATATGCAAAGTTATATTATTCTATCTTATGATTTTGTACTTTATACATATTCTAGTTTTCTAATATGTTATATATAAAACATGATAAAAGAACAATAAGTTAATATCAATACATATATTAAACATTTATAAACAACAACCATTTGGTTGTATATATAAATATAAATATAAATATATAAATATGCAAATAACACATACTTACATTAACCTAACCCATTTATGTTCTTTACCATATAATATGCATACGAATAGTTAAAATTACATTTTTTGAAAATAACCATACAGAACTTGTTTTCATTTCATTGTATATAAACTCAATCATTCATCTCTCCAAGCTCTTTAATTTTAATAAACACATTATCGAACATTTATCATTAAGGCCTGGGTGCATATATGCATTCAGTCTTATTTGCCAAAGTAGTTCTATCTTCTCCAATAGTAAACTAGTGGGTCCCCCTCTTATATCTTGGTTTACTTGTTGGATTATTTTAAATTTAAACTTATGTTCGGGGTGCAATTTTATATGCCTTGCTAATGCATTCTCTTCTTTTTCTTGACTTATACTTCTCATATGCTCAAAAACCCTATCTCTGAGTCTACGATCTGTTTTGCCCACATAAAACAATGGGCATGCTTGACATTTAGCTATGTAAACCACTCCTCTTATATTACAGTTATACCTTCCTTTTAGGTAAATCTTGTATCCACTGATGTCAATGTTACTCCCCACATCCATTATATAACAATAGGAGCAATTCCGCATTGCATCATGCCAGGATTCCTAACAAACAGATATTTTTGCTTCTGAAAGATTTGTTTAAAACTGTTTGCTTTTCTCCATACAATTTTTGGTGTAAATTTGAACACTGTTCCTAAACTAACATCATCTTTTAGCAAAGACCAATTTTTCATTATTATTTCTTTTATATATACTGAGTTGGAACAAAAATTCATTATGCATGCCAAATTAAATTCCTTATGCACTTCTGTTGACCCATTCTGATTGTATACTTGCATGACTCCTGTACTATTATGATTTTGTCCTACATCATCTTTATTCCCTAATATAGGTGTATATAGACCATTCATTCTCTTTGATGTTACTTCATCAATTATTTCTTCTATGAGTCTGAGTGGATATGCTCTATTGAAAAACATTGATTTTAATGTAAAACA
Source organism: Protopterus annectens (assembly GCF_019279795.1). Classification (NCBI taxonomy): domain Eukaryota; kingdom Metazoa; phylum Chordata; order Ceratodontiformes; family Protopteridae; genus Protopterus; species Protopterus annectens. The sequence goes on along the minus strand of NC_056739.1, from coordinate 1,651,972,346 downwards.
TTCTTCTTCAAATTTCTCATCCGTTGTTGTCATTCTTGCTGCTCGGACTAATTGTCCTTTCATCACTGAACGTTTCTGATACAACGGATGTGCACTAGAAAAATGCAGAAATTTGTTTGAGTATGTAGGCTTCCTGTACACCTTAGCTTCATATTGTTTTTGCTGACTGTTTTTTATCAAGTATATATCTAAATATGATATCGATGTGGTATCAAAAGTATATATAAAATTCAAAAAGTCAGTTGATTGATTTAACATCATTACTAAATTTTCAGCTGTTTGTATTGTACCTTCAATTATCACAAAAAATATCATCAATAAATCTGACATAGAACTTTACTACCTCTTGAAACAGGGTATTGGGAAATATGTATGTACTTTCCCAATATGACATCACTAGATTTGCATAACTTGAATCACATGGTGATCCCATCGCTACCCCTTTCTTTTGCACATAATATTGATTTTCAAAAAGGATAAAATTATAAGAAAGTATTATATCCAAACTTTCTTGTACTAAAGAAATTTCGGATTCTAATGCATGTTTTTGACGCATTCTTGTGGTGACCCATTCTATCCCTTCATTATGTGGAATGCTAGTATATAATTCCTTTACATCTATTGTCAAAAAATTATATCCTTCTTTGTATGCAAACTTATCCAGTCTTTCTAAAAATGTCCAAGAGTCTTTGATAATCCATTCTTCTTTTATTACATATTTCTTAAGAATGGAATCTATAAATTTGGCACATGCATATGTTGAAGAATTCCTTCCATCTACTATTGGTCTAAATGGAGGGTTCTGTAGGTTTTTATGAATTTTAGGCACTCCAAACATGCATGGTGCTTTTGGTGCCATCATCATTAAAAAATTGAATGCATGTATGTCTATTCTCGCCTCTATAAACAACTTATTTATAAGGCTTTTAATAAATTGGTTAGTCTTATTATATTCATTGAGCGATGCTGCTTGATAGACATCTGTTGTTAAAATATCTCTAATGCTCTGTGTATATTCTGGTACATCCATAAAAATTAAACCCCCACCTTTATCTGGATTCATTATTCTTACATTGGCCTTCAGTAAACAATCAAGATTGTCTCTTTCTTCTTTGTTTAAATTATCAATAAAATTTGAACTATTTTTACTTAGTTCCCTCAAGTCTAATTCACATATCTTTTCAAAAATGGAAAATGAATTATGTAGTGGAGGATTATAACAACTTGCGACTCTAAAATCATTAGTGGACTCTTGTTGTACACCTAATAATTGTTTCAAATTCAACTTTCTAACAAAAAGTTTAAGATCACAAATAGTTTCTGCCAATTTCATCCTACATGATGGTACAAAGGTAAGACCCTTTGAAAGTGTGCCCACTAAACATTGTGTGACCTGAAAAGAAGAAACGTTATAAACAATAAAATCATTTTCCTTGTTTTTTATAATCACAGGTCCATTTTCTTGATCATTTCCATCGGTCATCTCCTGCTGTTCTGGTTTCTCTTCTTGTTCCATTGTTTTTTCCGCGTGCATCTCGGAAAACCCTGGGTTTTATTCATATTAGTTGCTCCTTTGTTAGCCTCTACTGATCTTGGATTATTCGTATTATTGTGACTTCTTAATTGTTCACTTCTCCTCACTTGATTATCTTCTACCTCATTATTCCCCTATTGTTGTTGTGTGGGAGAATGTGGGATAGGAACATTGTCATTATTATTATTATTGTTATTAATTCTTGACCCCTCCTCATTATTGTCACTTATGAAACCATCCAAAGAGTCTAATTGCTTATTAAACCAGACTTGAGCAGGTGGGGGTGATGGGTATGCTGAGCATTTTCCATATTGCGCTCTATCTATTTCCAGTTTTTTAATTTTTATTTTTCTCATTTTCTCAATATGCTATTCTATGCTTTGAAAGCATCGCATATACTCATATTTATATCTTGTGAAGTCACCATGCTGTTTGATGATTAAATCCAATTTCTCTATCTTTTCTTCTAATTCTTTTATGATAACAGAATAATGTTTTATCATAGTCTGCATTAGTTGAAAACCTTGCTGGTTGAATAAGTTTATCAAGTCTTTGTGAAATTGTGATCCTGATACTAACCCCGTGGGGTAACGCCAACTTCTAAGGCCTTTTGGCACAATTTCTGCTTTTAAACATTCCTGAAAATATTCTATTTCCAGGTTTAATTTTTTATGTTTCAGCATATTTGCATCTAGTTCATTCAATAAGTTCGGTAATGCAATATTGTTATTCTCTACTACATTCTGTTCATTTGCAGTTTGATTAATTTTAAACAAGCCTATTGGTAAAGTAAGCCAGTCTCTTAAATTGGGCATCTGAGTTATTTCTCTTACATTTGTTTGATTAAACATAGTGTGATTGCATGTACTTAAAGCTGGAGCTACCGCAGTCGTAACAAAATTTTCTTGACTATTTCCATTAGCGGCTGTTGCCACAATCATTATTTGCTCCAACTGACCACTACATGCATTCATTTGTTGTACTGAATTGTTTAAAGAAATACCTGTTTCCACATGAGGTGCCTGTATCTGCCCCATTGGGGCTGACTCCATCATCTGTCCTAGTTGCAGCTCGTTTATATTAACCCTTCGGTTCTGTGTTGCTAGCTGCCTGGAAATTGTCGAATTATTTATATATAAATATATATAATTTTATTTATGGTTTTATTATTAAATATAAATATTAAATGGTTTTCCATCATCATCTATTATTAAAATAATTACACACACACACACACATATATATATATATATATATATATATATATATATATATATATATATGGGTCCCATTCTAAAGACCGAACGCCGATTCCCGGCTGAAATCACCGACGCCAGATGACCGACAGGTACGTATACCGACAGGGTGATTCACCGACAGTGGAAAGACCGACAAGGGTAATGTCGCGACCCGGTAAGTGCGACAGTGACGGAGGTAGGAGTGGTCAGGTAAGTGAGAAAGGGTTAGGGTGCAGGTAGGAGATGTGTACGTTAGTGTCGGAGCTTGGGATAGGGGTGTGTAAGTGAGTTAGGGTTAGGGTGCAGGTAGGTGATGTGTGCGTTAGTGTCGGAGCTTGGGCTAGGGGTGTGTAAGTGAGTTAGGGTTAGGGTGCAGGTAGGTGATGTGTGCGTTAGTGTCGGAGCTTGGGCTAGGGGTGTGTAAGTGAGTTAGGGTTAGGGTGCAGGTAGGTGAAGTGTGCGATAGTGTCAGACCTTAGGGTTAGGGTTTGGGTCAGGGCTAGTGTGTATGGTATGTAGTGTCGAGTGTTGTTTACGTTCCGTGTCGGTGTTTTGGTGTTCGGTGTTTTGCGTTGTCGGGTTTGTGTCGGGTTTGTGTGTTGTCGGTTATTTGGCGTCGGTGAGTTTTGTGTCGGGAATCGCGTGTCGGTGTTTAGAAGTAGACCCATATATATATATATATTTATATATATATATATATATATATATATATATATATATATATATATATATATATTTAAATATGATACAAGTATGAATTTAATGTAGTTATTTATTAACAAATTAATTCATGGAATACAACTTTAAATTTCAGAATCAGTATCGTGTCCGTTTGGCGCCAAACTGATTCAAAGTTTATAAATAGTTTGTATACAATGGAATGCTGAATTTCTGAAGAAGTCTTACTATCTAGTAGGATGAAAAACATGTGTATTTTGTGCGTTTTAAGTGATTAAAGCGGTAGTTGTTTCAAAGTTTGGTTTTCCTGGTGTTTTTCAATAATAATTCTATGTCATTGTAAATATTAATATGAAACATAGGCTTCGCTACAAATGTACGTAAACTGCATGTTATGTACTGAGTTTCAAAAATGTAAACACAGTGCACCCTGCTGGAAAAGAGCAGAAATGTGTATAAACTATATGCCTATGCAAATGTATGTTTTCATATTAGAAGTTGGAATATACAGCATTAACTTGCAAACTCTGAGAAAATAAGTGGAAATTATTTTTGACCTTGCTATCTCTGTTTCAGCTCAAAGTAGACAAAATGTCTAGAGTTGTAAGCTTTCCTGTTATCTGGAAACAGAATTAATTGCAGGTTTCAAATGTAAAGGTGTTTAAAAGTTTTATGATTTCCAGTTCCAGGCAAGATTCTAAGAGATAAGTATTCTTGACACTGAAGTGTTATACTTTAAGTTCTTGTTGGCTTGGAAACTAAAAAAAATTGACAAGAATGATGTAATCTGAGATGACCCAGCAGAAATGTTTGTGATTAATTTAAGAACTATCTCAGAGAGAAAGTCTGTGCATGTTGTATTTTATTCTGGACCTGAAAACATCAACTCAGCACTTCTTGCCTTGCTCTGTAAGTAAGTTATTTAGGTACAGTGATTTCTCTTAGAGATAGATAGAAATACAGTAAGATTAGCTTAGATATTTTCTGCATTTATGTGAGACTGTCCTGCAATGTTGTTTTAAAATATTCCCTGTGATTCTGAACTCTGTTAGCACTGTGTTGACTTAATGAGTATTGACTTGTGCTTTTATTATTTATTATTAAATATATTTAAACCTTTTAATTGTGGCTAGTTTTGTTTATGGATATTTAAGCTCATAGAGTACTTGTATATGTATTTGGTGATACTGTAAAAGCCACTCCTAGGTAGCCTCAGTTTGGTCACACTTAATATTTGGATAACAGTAACATCACACAGTAAGATTAGGCACCCTTTGGGAAGGCCTTATTAGTTGCTGATATATAGTGGTTGGTGGCAGTGATTTCTACCTTATAGTCTGGCAGAAGGGGGCATAGCTAGTGAACCTATGCCAGCCTTCCCCAGGAGTGTCTGTGTGGTTGTATATAATTCAAATCTCAAAGTGTGTGTGTGTCAGCTACTTGGGCAGGGACACGAAGCACTGGTTAGACAGAGAGGGTGCTGGAGGTTTCGGCTTGACCACTCGGCTGAGATCTTAACCCTATAGCTGTGCCAATGGGGAGTCTTATTGGGGATCTGGAGTGAGAGTGAGAAACCAGCCCCAGACTGACTGTGATCTCTGTGTGCTCTTAAGGGAAATTGTAATTTACTGTGTGTGTACTGTTCATCCTCCCAGTGTGCATGTCCCAGCTGTTGTTAGTGATGAGGACTGAGGATCCTTGATTAGTGGGCCAGTGCACTGGTGCCACAGACAATATTCCAGCATGCTTTCTAAATAACATGAAACATTGCCTATCAGGCCATCTGGAATTACTGTTTAACTGTAGCCTACAAACAGGCTTCATGCCTTATGAATGGAGAACAGCAATAGTCATCCCGCTGCACAAATGTAGACCACCTACATTCCTTTAAAACTACAGACCTATTAGTGTCACTAGTCTCATATGCAAAGTCATGGAAAGAATGATCATGTAAATGATCAATAATGACATAGGAAACCTCCAGACACTGGAACCAACCCAATTTGGTTTTGTCAGGGGCAGCTCATGCCTACGAAACCTGGTGAACTTCTTTGAGAAGATCACCAAAGCAATGGATGAGGAAAAATTTTTCACACTGCCTACCTTGACCTGGCCAAGGCATTTGACACAATACCCCACTCAAGCATTGTTGACAAACTCAAGAGGTTAGGTACAAACCTGTATGTCACCCGGTGGATAGCCAACTGGCTTGCATACAGGACCGAGGAAGTTAGAATCGGGGAGTCCACCACTACAAATAAGCCGGTCACAAGTGGAGTTCCTCAGGGAGTCCTTGGACTGCTCCTTTTTGGCATTTATTTCTCACAAGTCAAGGCCAATGTCAGTGGTCTCTGGCTGACTAAATTTGCAGATGATTACAAATTAGGAGCTGTCATTGAATCTCACACTGAGACAAATGTTCTCCAGGAGGGGCTGACACAGACTAGCAACTGGTGTCAGAGCCATGGACTAAAACTAAATGCCAAGAAATGCATAATAGTATCCTTTGGAAAGTCATCCATCCCTAGTAACTATCATATTGACAACACACCCCTTAGAGCTGACCCAGCAGTCAGGGACACAGGGACACACACAGATTGTAATCTAGCCTTTTATCATCATGTGTCTACAGTGGTGAGGAAATCATTGTATGTTGCACAACTTATAAGCAAAGGTATGGTATCTAAGTCCAAGGAAGTTATTGTTCTACTGTATTCAGCATTCATCAGACCTATCATTGAGTACAATGCCCCCTTTGGTATGTACCTAGCCAGGCATATGCAACAACTGGAATGTCCACAGAGGTTCCTTACTAAAAAAATACAGGGTGTAAGCAATATGTCCTATGCAGACAGGCTCAAGGCTCTATCCCTGTATTCTGTCTCCTACAGGCTTTTGAGGGGAGATCTATGCCTGGCATACAGGGCATTGTCAGATCCCACTCTGATGGACCTCCTGCATATCCACAAAACAAACAGTGCCAGAATTACCTGTTCTAAAGACTTAAACCTTGCCTGTGATATAAATAGTTTATATCCCAGAGACTATCCCATCTATGGAACAGGCTCTCCATCCATGTGAAGCAGAGTTCCTCCCAAACTCAATTCAAGTGCAACTTGGACAATTGGATGGAAAACCAGAAATTCATCCCTCGTTTGGCACCTATGTCTCTAATGCAAACAGGTAACCTATAAATGCTTCATCTCCCAGGCCCATGCTTACACCTGTCAAGGGTATCAGAACATGTCAGAGATTTAGGATGCATGGCTAGGCTTAAAAAGGCCCTTGTGGTTGTTAGCATGGTAAACACCTATGAACCTATATCAGCTGCCTGGGTCAGTGTTGGATGTGGCATCAGTTCTGTAATCCAACTCAGGACCTTTTCAAACCTGCTGATGTGTGCATTAAGATCCTTTTCTATTATATCCTCTATCAGCCCTGTCAGCTCCTGCCGGGGTGAAAAAAATCACCTCCTCCACTGGAAGGTATCACTGTACCAGCAACTGAGGCAGAGACACATGGTGCAGTTCTAGCAAGTAAGGCAGGTTTTGTGGATGCAATGAGAATTAGTTGTGAACCCAAAAAACTTGGTGTCTGTGCTGCCATCTGTGGAGGTATGGTGGACCAAACCGTAGTGATCCATCTAACTCTCTGTGCTGTTGGTCATTTTGTTTTCTACAGCAAGGTATGCAAATAGCAGAATGTTAATAAATTATAACCCCTACAAAAAATTAAAAAAAGAAATTGGGTTGTGGGGGACAAAAAGAGAGGATTTGATCCATGGCATGTCACATTATTTTATTTTTTTCAATAAATCATTTTGGCAATACATAAACAAATAGGATAAGTTACTATTTTACACCTTTGCTGCATCCATGTATGATGGGACAGTGTCATTAAATCTCACTGCTATGATATAAGAAATAACACCCTTTATTTCCCTATAATGTAGAGGATATATGCATTTACATGTAATAATTGCAATTACCATAACTGAATTATTCCTGACATATTGCTGTTAATAATTTAGAAATACTATCCTGTAGTAAAAAAATGATTATCGTTTCTATTTATTGAACCCACACACAATTAAGCTAGTGTTCTCATTGACTAATGCAAGTAGCAAGAGCTATTGGAGAAGGCATACATGACTGATATCAAGGTCGAGGTATGCCTGCTCAATATGCTAGTTAGTGAGGGACTAAGACTAGTTATCTGGCTTGCACTTGGACTTGAGGCATACTTACCCCATGCCTCTCTAAGGTGAGTTTATCTCTCCTGATGCACGTCACAGTTTGCTGCTATTTCCTTTGCAACTGTACAGTACAAAAAGAAAAAAATATATAGGAAAGCATATTGAATAACTGCATTGGCTGGCTAGATAATTAATGCCATATCACAGACAGGTTATGGGTAACTATTCTTTCACAACTGAGGGATTTCAATGTTTGTAGTCCTGTAGTCATCCTCCAATCAGCTAGGAAGGTGCTAATTGCACCTTTTAAGGTCGCTATGGTGGCGAGAACTTTATTCCCTGCATAATCCTCTTGTAGCAGCCTATGGCTGTAGCACTTCATGAGGAGTGCCACAAAAATTCTGAATGCCTCAATACACCACCTTTGTGGTCTAAATTTAGCACCATTCTCTCCATCTCCAGTAATGGCTGCAGAAATCAAGGTAGCAATACATGTCTGAATTGTCAAACAATTCAGATCTCATATGTAACAGGTTGTGCACAAGGATGCATAGCGTTACCAGCTGCATTTACTCAATTGAAAGCATATAGATTACTTGGCACACATACTGGCAGTACTTACATCAAATATCACTAAAGGTGTGAACATGGTTGTCATGTTTGTCACATGTGATGCTCAAACTATTGACACATGTAATTAATGAGTTGCTTAATGGCTTGGCTTGTAATCCTTGGTGTTTGCAAAGATAAATAGGATGAATTGTGACATATTTTGATGTTGGGAATTACATGCTGTAAAATTGTGTTTTACCATCTGGGAATAAAACCTATGGGATAAAGAATGCAAACATTTTAACTTACCTTATTAATTCTCATTGCCTCAGGAGAGCTCCATTTTAAGCCTGGTAGTTCATAACAAGCAATATTTGTTGGGGTATGTTACATAGTGATATACTGTTCTAAACACATAGTTAGGATATGTGATGAGTCATGATGATTATAACAAAAGTAGTGTGCATATCATACATATGCACATGCATTTTAAATTAAATATCATCACTGTTGTATTTTCCAAATTGTACACACATTTGCTTGAGCTTATATGTGAAGTCATAATGATGTATGGTAAATATAACATTTCAGAAATGCAAGCAGCACTGATTCATTACTTGCAATAAATGTTTACCATTCTCATTTGTCTTTAATTTTAGATTGCTAATCAAAATGTTATGAGAAATGTGATTTTGAAACCTTTTTAAAAGTATCACTTAACTAGATTCAAACCATTAATCACCTTGGGTCTTTATCTAAGCTTACTGTACTGCCACTTGTGCCACAGAGAAAGCTGCCTAACAGCTTCATTTTCTTCACTGAGTACTATCCATAGTGCTAATTGATGCACAGACTTGCATGTTTGCACTACAGAAGGCAGCCTAAACTATTTTTTTTCACATTTTTCCTTAGGCAGTGAATCCTGTTTGAGCATTGCCAAGCAGAGAGGAAATGCGAATTACATTAGAAATAAGTATATGACAGAGAATAAAGCTGACAGTGGAATGATTTCAGTCAATGCGTATATGTACCAAAGACCAGAGCAAGAAGTGCATTCAAGTGACACCTTTATCCTTCTCACATCTCCTTGAAACATAAGAAATGTAATATGTACAGAATATTATCAGACTTGTAGTTAATGATAAATAATGTGAAAGTGGACTGACAGATCACATGCTGTTAGCAATGCTGAGAATATTTGAGGTTTACAGAACACTGATAAAAATAAATGTGTCAATATGTATTTATAACCCCCTCTGAAAAATTGATAATTAAGTGTATTTGGATGCTGCATCACCTGTGTTATTTCTCTCAATTCACTTCAGTTACATATTGTGCCACAGGGATAGTTGTCTGAAATATGTGATGTAGTCATGAAGTGCTATCCAGACTGTTGAAGTCCATGCACCACTGGCAGGTGTGTTTGATCTATATCCAGCAGCCTACACTAAATCTTTCACTTTATTCCTTCTGCAGTGAGTCCTGCTTGCATGATGATATGCTATGTACAAATACAGGCTAATTAAAAATAATAAAAAATATATTGAAACAATTAAAATATACTCTGTAAACAGGATTTGAACAGTACAGCATCTGTTATTTCTATTAATTCACTTCATTTACATCTTGTGTCACAAAGCTGGACAGCTGTCATTTGCATTCACTGCAGTCATTACTATCCAGTATGTTGATGGCTGTGCACTGACATCAGGCTTATTTGCACTACTTAAGGCAAGTAAAACTACATTTTTCACTTTTTTCCTTAAGCTGTGAAACTTAATTGCATGCTGTCAAGTTTGTGCAAATGCAGAAGACAGCATTTAGTAAAAAGATATACAAAAATTGCTTTGGATAACAATTTAAAGAAACATGAAATGAATTAAAAGTGTAGCAATGAACAGAGCTAGTAGTGCATCACACTGACACATTCATCCTCCTCACATCTCTTTGCCACATCACTACTGTCATTTATGTCTCATAATACTAAGACTTTAGATAACACCATGGCAATGGAAAAGGAGACGGAGAACATCAGAAATGGTTTCATTTTTCACACAGCATACACAGTTAATAGTAACATCATTTTAAATGACATCTTTGTGAGGTTTATTCAATACTGACATTACTTGAGTTTCACACCTCAACATATTTGTAGAACAAAATAAGTGTCAATATTTATTATGACCTCCCTCAGTAAAATGATCTGTGAACAGGTTTCAAACCCTGCATCACCTGTACTGTTTCTCTACCTTCAATACATTTACACCTTATACCACAGCGGTGGTGGTGCTGTGGTAGCGTTGTCACCTCACAGTAAGACGCTGTCCGGTTTGATTCTCAGCTAGAACATCTTCTGCGTGGAGACATGAGTGAATGGGCGTACCTTCGTTGAAGGTTGTGCGTCAGGGCTGGTAACTCAGCATGTAAAACTCAACTACAAATCATTAGCGGACCAGAGTTCCGCTGTGGCGACCCCTAACCGGGAAAAGCCGAAAGACACCAACAAACCAGAGAGATAGGTGTGTAACAGCTTCAATTTTTTGACTCAGTACTGTCCAGAGTTCTGAGGAAAATGCACCAGTGCCAGTCTCAATTATGCTATTGATGGCATTGTAAATTAAATTTCTCAATTTTTCCCTTGAGACGTGAACTACTGTTCACTACTTCTGACTACTGCAAGTCAACAGAGTACAATGTCAAATGGAGTGCAAATGACCAAGGTTCTTGGTCTTTGGTTTTCTGAGACAACAGCTGATGCATGGCACAGACTACCAAATTATATTAAAGCAATTGCTAGTTTAGTTATTTTTAAGAACAGCCTGGATACTTATTATGGGAACAAGTGTTTTGGTGTATTGGCAGGCTAGAAGGGCATTAATGCCCATGCTTGAAATATTTGTATGTATGTAAGGAAAAAATTGGAAACAAGTACTTTAAATGCACATTTCTGATGTTTTGACTTTGTTATCTTGCAAAATGAACCTGCTTGGATTTGAGCCATCAAACCATGGTATTAAGAACAATCATTTAAGATCATTTCTGATATTTGCCACAGACAAAGACATATATCAGCAAGGAGAAACATTCCTTAGATGCACTGAAAATGTGACAATGTATCAAGTCATATTGAAAGTACAAAATAAACAAGCTATGAAAGTTGTCCTTTTTGATTTGCCACTAAATGTCCGGATGATTGGGATATTGGGAACAGTTAGGATACCCATGTACTCGCAAACTATTAGACAAAGAGTGCAAATACTGCAGGCGTATTCCTTTATTTCTTTATGGTACCTCATTCCATTATCTGTGCTTTCCAAAGAACAATGCTATCTCATTTTTATTGCATATGGTATATGTATCAATGCTTAATGTACGCTCTTGAATATGCACATTTCTTAGTAAGAGGAAGTAACTGTGGTGATTAAAACAGCATTTGAATGTTAGGGATGTTGCTCTCCTAACTCAGTGAATGTACTTTTGTAGTTTTTGGTAAATCTCATCTAACACACCCTCATAGGTTCATAGCTATATACTAGGCTAATGGCCACAAGGGCCTTTATAAGTCTAGTTGTGCAGTCCAACCCAGTTGTGCCCATATGTATTGTGGCATTTATTAGGAGGCAGTATGTTAGTTAAGAATTTTCTAGAGTGTGGGGGGTTTGTTAGTTTGGACATTACTGTCTGCTTCTGCCTGTTAGAGACATGGGGGTCAGACCTGGGGCAAATTTTGAATTTACCATCCATTGGTCAACTGTACACTTAGAGTTAGGGATGGACTCCACTTCTCATAGATGAAGAGCCTGTTCCAGAGCATGGGGATCCTCTGAGACACATATCTGTCTCAGCAACATGTCTTATTGATGTTACAAGCAAATTTAAATCATTGGATCTAGTACTTCTGATGCTGTTTATTTTGCGGACATGCAAAAGATTCATCAGAGCTGGATCTGAGGATGCCTTGTATGCCAGGCATATATCAACTTGCAGTAGGTTGTAGGAGACATAGAATCTCTATAGAGCTATAAGGTGATCCATATAGGATAGTGTGTTTATACCCTTGATTCTCTTGGTAAGGAATCCTTGTGGGCATTCCAACTGTGGCTTATGTTTGTTCAAGTACATGCCAAAGGGAGCATTATATTCAATGATGGGTCTGATGAGGGCTGAATAAAGCGGCACTATGACTTTCTAGAACCTGGATGCCATACCCTTACTAATATGTTGGATGACACAGAATGATTTTCTTACTACCTTGACCACATGTTAGACAAAACCCATATTATTATCTACATATGTTCCCAGATCCCTGACTACTGGGTTAACTCTTAGGGGAGTCTTATCAATGGAGTAATTAGCTTGGGTGGCTGTTTTACCAAAAGGTACTCTAATGCATTTCTTGGTATTGAGTTTTAGTCCATGACTTTGGCACCAGTCCTTTGTCTGTGTCAGACCATCCCATAAGATGTTTGTTCATGGGGAAATCTCTGATCGATTCCAATTTGTAGGCATTCATGAACTTAGTCAGCCAAAGGCCTTTGACATTATCTTTTACTTCTGCAAAATAGAAGCCAAATAGGAGTGGTCCTAGCACAGAGCCCTGCAGTAACTCTTTGGTGACTAGTGTCTTAGTGGAGGTGGTATAACCAATCCTGTCTTCCTGAGTGCTCATGGTAACCAGCTTGCAATCCAGTGTTTATATGGGGGTTTATGTCAAGTCCTTTGAGTCTGTCAACTATACACAAGTATTGTATTGCATCAGATGCCTTAACCAGGTCCAGATAGGTGTTATGCACCATTTACCTCTCATTCATTGCTTTGTTGACCTTCTCAAAGAAGTCCACCGGGTTTAATAGGCATGATTTTCCCTTGAAAAAGCCAAAACGGGTTGGGTACAGTGTCTGAAAGTTGCCTATGTCTTTATTGATCATTTATATGATAATTCATTCCACAGCTTTACATATTCAACTAGTTAGAGTAACAGATCTGTAGTTTATGGGGTCAGCTGATAGTCCACCCTTGTAAAGTGGGATAACAGTTGCAGCTGTCCATTCTCGTGGTACAAAGACTGCTTTGAGGCTATAGCTAAAAGTAGCTCAAGTGGACCTGATAGGTCATGTTTCCAGCTATTTAGGATGGTGGGTGCTTCATGGAAAGAGGTAAGGGGAGAGTGGGACTGAAGCTTGAGCTGAATTTCTCTACCAGCTAATTTGCTATGTTGCGCTGCTGAGTGAAAGTACCACCAGTTACCATCAGTTCAGCACACTGATGTGTGCTGCCTCTGAGGTTATGGACACAGCTGTAGAAGGTCTCGTGGTTGTCTTTAGCCTGTGAGGCTATCTTGATCTTGCAGTTGGCCTTGTTGGACTTAATTAGTCCTCCTACTTTCCTGTTTAGTTTAGTTTGAGAGTGTCTTTCATTATGAGAGCTGCTCTTCCTGATTTTAACCATGACTTTTTTCCTTTTGTTATATTCCCTATTAAGGTTAGGATTCCACCAGTGTGATTTGTTTTTAGAGTTTGTTTTGGGCTTACTTCTAGTAGGTACAACAGCTACTATACAGCCATTTACATAGTTGTACAGGGTTTATGTGAACAAATAGGTTGTTGTGAACTCTGGGTTGGGAAGGGCATTTAATTTTTTTCAACTATCATTTAATTGGGTATAGTTTGCTATGCTATAGTTCCTGTTACAAGGTTTACTTGGGTTACTAAATTGATTTATTTCAAAGGAGACAGCTTTGTGGTTCAACCTCATCAGTGAAAACATGACACTTGGAGGGAGAGGTACAGTGCTCTCCCATATTAGTGAGTACCCAGTCCAGTGTGTTTGATCCTCTGTCAGGTGAGCACACTGTCTAGTCAAGGGTATTTGTGTTAATAAAATCCAGGAATCACTGTGCCTATGAGTATGAGGTAGTGTATGTTTCTCAGTCTATAGAGGGGTAGTTAAAGTCTCCCATGAGTAGGGTATTTGGTTTAATGGTGAGTGTCTCCAGTAGGTCAAGGTATGAGTTATGGGATTCTAGGGACATACAGGGTGATGTATTATTTGCTAGGATATGGTATTGAACTTCACTATGGTAATTTGCATGTGGATAAATTCTAGGGCATCATTCTGTTTAACCAATGTAGAGTTATCCTTATTGCTATTACAGATTGAGACTCATCCACCTTTTGTCCCTGTTTGTGCAGCTGATGGTCTACATATGTGGAAGGCATTGACGCCTTGCACTGCCAGAATACTTTCTGCAGATTTAAACTATGTTTCAGTAAGTGTTCATTTGTTTATTTATTTATTGCAGTTTGATGACCAGGGAAGTCCACTGGGCCAAGAAGAGACCATTTTCAGTGAAGGCCTGGGGAGAAAAGCTCCATAACTGACACAATATGCAATATGAGTTCTTAGACAATAACATAGACATAATAATCATTAATATAAAGCAAGGTATGTACAATATTGATATAGTAGTACAAAGTAGTAAAGTATGAAGTACAATGTATGGATGTAATTGTGTTTGAATACAGAGTCGCTTCAGTGGCAGTGGAAAAAAAATAAAAATACATGCTCAGGCTGTAGCACTTTAACATTTGGAGAATAAGAACATTTTTATTTTTTGTTTTTCAAAAGTAGAAGTAAGTAGAGGAAGATATAGCAGGATATAAGTATGTCTAGTAGATAGTAGGTAAGCATAAAAGAAGAAATTAAAGTGTTACAGAGTGGCTGAAAGCAAGCATTAGAATGTCAATAGTTGAGTGGAAGGGTGCTAGGTGGAGACAAGAATGAGGATGCTGAAATGAGCAGTAGTGGGGAGATCCATCATGTTCTTCAAAGAGGGGAGACTGTAAAATACTGATTATTCCTGCAGACAGGTTAGTCATATAATGTTTATGTTAATATAGTTTGATTACTTTTTTAAGAATATGAATTTGTCTATGTCACAAGTGATAATTCAATAAAGGTGTTTGGGAAAAAATCATAGACACCTGCAACCATTAGCAGGTAACACCTCTCACTGCTTATCATTGCAGTGCTAGGGTGTACATGCAATCATATAGCTCCTTACACTAAGTTTACCTTCCCTGTACCTAGATGAGATTGTGTTATTCAGGAATGCTAGTTATTTAATACATCATTTGCATGCTCACAGTGCTCAGGGGGCTGAATCTGCATTATAACCATAATTGTGCAGCTAATGAACTTGTATCATAGTGGGGAGACTCTTTGGATCCAGAGAGCCTGATACTGCTAAATGCACACTTTGAGGAGATTTATCTTCTTTCTAAACTGCTTTCGTGTCAATGTATGTTGCTATTTCTTAAAGAATGCTTTTAGTTTAACATTAATGATGGATTGCAATGCCCAATACAACCATTTTTTCAGCCTGCATTTTCTTTATCCTTTACTGTTGGCATAGCCCATGTATATCAGTTATTTGTTTGGTAAAGAATGACTGCCATAATTTTCAGGCTTTATTTTCTGGGAATTTAAACAGTTATTACAGAAAAGTGTAGTATAATATCATAGCAATGTCAGGTACCTTTACATATGTAACCCAAAGTATGTGGTAAGAGTGTGATATCTACTTGTCTGACTTTCATACCAGTGGAGATGGCACTATAATAGTTTTCTCCATTTCAACTTCTACATTGTGAATTAGTATTGTTAATGATGTGATGTATTACACAGTTACACAACTGTTGCCCGCATTATGGAACTGTTATATTTGTTGTTATTTTATGAAAATTTTGCTTGTGGAGGCTGCCATTACTCGTGTGCAGTCATATAGATCATTATCTTTTCAATTATGTGTATGATGGATGCATACACTCATACATAACTGAATTCACAGCCATCTTGTTTTTCAAATTTAATTTTCTGTCTGTTTTCTGTTTTATCTCATACAGGGTTATGGCACCCAAGAAATTTGTACTCCATAAGCTGCCATTCAGTGATACAGAAAATGAGGTAATTATCTGGGCCTTCAGTCTCCATAGAGTTTTTCTCTTAGGTAGAGGTAACAAATCTGCCTGAGACAGGATATGGCTGCAAGTGGCTGATGACATCAGTGCTATTAAATATATTATATCACAGATCAAAGATGCTACAGCTATATACAAATGGGATGACAGGAAAAAATTATTTCAGAATTTTATGTTTTTTTGAGGATTGGTACAGTAATACTGGGATAACTTGGGGAAGAGAACTGTCAAAATCTTTTAAAGCTTTTCTTCTTAAGACTCTTAAGAAAAATGACAAAGGCAGTGGCAATTTCTTAAACAGGTTTATGTAAGCGCTTTCGTTGATAACAACAAAAGTGCTTACATAAACTTGTTTAAGAGGTTACCACTGCTTTTGTTGTTTTTATTAGTTATTTTTGTTATTTTGCTGTTTTAAAACTCTCAAGACATATACTACTACTGCTTAATAACATACATGAAAGAATGCATGTTGCCTTACAAGCTTTGACACAGAAAACATGTTTTGATGCCAGGTTATTAGATCAATTTACAATGACTTGAGCAGACAGCCTTATGACAACTGCAGCATTGCTTTTTTACCATATGCAGTAGTGCACAGCTATTCTTTGAGACAAATGGCACAATATGATGTACAGAAACATGTCATTGAAGCTTTTTTGCAAAGACTTTAAGGACTTGATACAGCCATTAAGCTAAATGTGATTGCTACAGCTAAAACATTAGAAGATGTGGTACATTTAGTCATTAGACAAAAGCAGATTTTGTAAGCATCAGATGAAAGTAATAAAATCTTTTCTATAGATATGGAAATTGTGACTGTTAGACTACCACAGTTACAGCAGAAAACAGATCAGCTGGTGACTTCTTTTTCTTTTTTGCAGAAAGTTATGGCATGTAAAAAAAAGCAATGTCCTAAATATGGAATGTGGAAAAACAAGCATGTTGAAGGTCTTTGTCAGCCCAATGAACAGAGTTGGAATCTGTATTATATGCTATAAAATAGTATGGAGTCAGTTGAACGTTATTAGTGACAGTTCTTATGTGGTAACAGCCCTCACCATATATTTGGAAATTTGGGCTAAGAGGGGATTTGTAGACTCTAAAGGTAAACCTTTACAGCATGTTGCAGTTCTGAAGGAATTAAATGATCTAGGATGGAAACAATGAGAAATAAACTGAGGCTTTGCAAGGTAAAGGTGCAAAAGATGGTAATTTTTATTTTTTGGCAATTCCATAGCTGATGCAGCAGCAAAAAAGGCTGTCAAAGAGGGAGTTCCTGTACATCCAGAGCAATGGGAGGAGAACAAAGTGGGAGTTATCACAGAGGTGAGCCAAGAAAGCTCAACAGTAGAGGCAGAATTGGTGATGATCCATAAAATGCATGGGGAAGCTGATGAATTATCACAATGTGAGGTTGCCAGTCCAGTTCCTGGAGCAGAGTTATATATGTACAAAACAGAGCAAGGGGCTCTTTTGCCCTACATATCAAAATTATTGGCTAAGCAGTTTTAAGTAAAACCATCAGTTACTGGGACATTTAGGCTTCCAGAAAATTTTACCTATCATAAAGCATAAGTTTTGGAATTCTCAGCTAAAAAAGCTGTGTACTTGAAATGTGTCAGACAACACTTTATACCTGATGACATTTGCAGTGTCTGTTGAGGACAATATGGTAAAACAGTGTCTCACATGCTGGTGTTAAATGCTCTCTAAACACATACACACACACACACACACACACACACACACACACACACACACACACACACACACACACACACACACACACACACACACACACACACACACATACACACATGCCACACACACACACTTGATTGCAGTGAGAATAAAACACCTACCTAAGTAGTCAGACTACAAAGCAAAGTACTTTACACAAGCTCCACAGCACAAGTCTGACTTTGACAAGAGTGAAGCTCAGCGTATAGTAGATGATGTTAGCAGGCCATATAGGAGACAAGATGTTGGGAGGCCTGCATAGCTTCATAGGAGGCTACTAGCCTAATGGGCTTAGGGTGTTTACAAGCCTAGCTGTATAAAAACACAAGTACCCTTATTGAGCATAGTTAGGTGGTCATTGTTAGCAGATCAATTTTGTGAGCAGCTTCAATGCCCTGTCCATGAGGGACATAGGTGCTACCCCAGTGGTGACTTTACAATCACCCAAACAGTTGTCAAGGTTGTGCTTGAACAGGGCCATTGAGGAGCACTGCTTCACATGCAGTGGGAGAGGAGTGCCAAACTCTGGGGGATATATATGTCTCCCCAGCATGTTCTGTTTATATCACAGGCTAGGTTGAGAACCCGGGAGTAAGTTACCTTTTGTCCCATTTGATTTGCAGATGTCCAGCATTTCCAGTAGGAGATGGCCTGACACTGCTCTGTAGGCTGGACATACATCATCTCTCAGTAGCCTGCATGATACTGAGTACAGTGACGGGTCTTTCAGTCTTTCAATGTGTGTCATGTTTGGAGCCCTTGGAGTCTCCCAGTCACAAACCTCAGTGTTTGTGTTGAAGGTGATCTATGCCTATGTGGATAAGTTCCATGTTGATCTCTTCCCTAACCTTGCAGATAAATTACTTTTAGTGCTATAGGTGATATATGTGTGGAAAAAATACTGAGACACCAGGGTTTCAGTGCTTGGGAGGGGGTGGCAACACATGGCTGTATTGTAACTATATGACAGTTTGTTAGAGAGGGCCTTAAGTTTGTAATGTTACATGTAATTTTGTGTCATAGACAGGAATGGACAGTAAACAGCAGTAATAATAATATTTACTTTTCCATAGCACAGTGAGCAGTGGATTTGCACAGTGGTTAACACAGTAATAATGCAATAACATGAATTCTTATAGTATATGTGTTGGTGTGTGTTGGCATAGTGCAATGAGGTTCATAACTATCCATTTCTTTAACAGTGTAAAACTGAAAAATGTGCAGCATATTTAACAGAATTTTTGGGGATGGGATGTAGGTATGTCTAAGTCAGGTAAGTTGTGTGGGTGAGGAAGCAATTGCAGGCAGACAAGACAAACAAGACAAGAGACAGGGATGTTGATGGACACAAAAGTTTAGGGGACACCATGATTGGCGTGAGGATGGAGACAACCCAGGCCCATGGCTATCAAGCTTGGAGACAGTGGGAATCGAGTCCTCACCCACTAAACTGTTATCACTGTCACATTACTTCATTGGTGGCTGGAGTGCTTGACATCTTCTCCTCCTCTTCCTACTGAAAATGAGGGAAAGCAGCCTCTCCATCCACTGTAGGTGTGAACCAATGACTCTATGCACCATCTCTGGCAACTCATTGTGGGTGATGAAATCACCATCTCGACCACTGGTCCTGGAGGGTTTCATGAGACAAGCCCCTGGGGCAAGGCTTCCTGAGGGTGCAGGTATTGTGGGGGCAGCAGAGGCAGTGCTGCCAGGTTGGCTTCCAGATGTGCTGGGCATCAGTGTTATAGCCAGTGGAACAGGGGCAGTCTGATACACTGGGGGTGTCCTAACTCACTCTGCTGTGGATCATTTAGTGATGTGGTACACATGGATGACATGGACACATTTTGACAACACATAAAAAATAAACAATAAAAATATATATATTTTTAAAAACCAAATAAAAATAAAGAAAATAAAAAAGAGAGATAGGGTTGGTGTGAGGGAAAAAAGAGATAAGATTAGTACCATCATATGTGACATACAATGTAGTAATACAATTATACAACTCTATTGTCTTAAGTTTTACATTTAATTATACCTCTTAAAAGATACATACTATACTACAGATTGCTGCAAGCAATCCTTGAAATGTGCATATATTGCACATATGTGTGTTCCAATTGTACAGACTACAGTTTACAGCAGGGCATTTGTGCCACTGGTATAGAAGTTTTAGTTTAATGTTAATATAATTGAAGCAATAACAGTATTGTATAGTCATGAATCGTGGTATTTGAACCCACAACCTCTGGTTAAAGTTTATTATTAGAGTCTTACATTTGGTTTGTTTTACAGACTAATGAATGCATACTTGCTTTTACAGTTGGGATATGCATGCTGAATTTGCAACAACTCTATAAAGTACCAAAAAAGGCATATGTATCTTTTAATGCTACAATAACACTTCTCTTGTGCTGCTTACATACCACTTGCTTCCCTCAATCTCTCAAATCTATCCCTGTGGGCCCAGACATTGAACACCCAATCACTGGCAGCAGAGGAAAAAACAGAACAGAACAGAAGACATTATGGATACCAGTCTTGCCTATATTCAGCTAAGTCTTACAAGTACTCTCTGTATTTGATACTTACACAGCTATGGGATGTTCGAAGTCCTAAATTCCTCTAACCGGTGGTCAAGAGTATCCCTCTTCCTCCTCTGTAGGTCATTAAAATAATACATTGCTCTCCAGTGCACATGATGACAGTGGTACTGGATATACCCTGGGCTAAACTATTCCATGCCTCAAACTTTTAGTGGGAGCCAGAATAGTCCCCCTGCAGAAGCATTGACTGTGGTGCTTTACCATGTGTCCAATAAATATCCTGGACTCCTGGACACCCCACCTCTGTGCCCTAAACCTGGCACCTGTCCCAGTAAAACCAGTGATGCCTACCAGCAGATCTAGAGCAATGGAGACTGATGCTTTCCTGCCAGTTCCAGTTATAGCATTTACTGGAGTGCACACACCTGTCCAATGTGTTTGTGTGATGGTAAGTGGACAGCAGCAGTGCCAAGCAGTGAGGAATGAAATAATTGCAACTGGAAATAATCTGACACTTGGCCTTAGTTTGAGGGTGTCTCCTGATGTAGCCCAGAAACTGGAAACTGGTAAGTAACTGTTAGTTGAGTTAAGTTTGCAGACATGCCCTGGGGTATAAATATAATGAGCTGATATATTTGATTTTACCTTTCTGCATTGAGAAAACTGACTTTTACACCATGGGATTCAAACATAGGCATAAGGGACAAAACATTTACTTCCAAAGTATTGATTTTCCATCTTTGCTACAGAAGAAGTGCTGCTCAGACATAGTCATGCATTATACATAAATACAGGTGACAGTATGAGCTGCTACACATGTATGTATGTGACCTGACAAAGGTATTGGCTATAGAGCTTGTATGTATCTTAGCAAATGTGAAGGCCATGCAAGTCCAGATAACAGAATTATATTTACAGAAATATAGTACACAGCATATCTTTAGTCACACATGTGATAATAAATCTGATAATAAGTAAATAAATAGATAAATAAATAAATAACACAATAATAGTGTCTTATTTCTCATATATATCATTAATATCAGCGCCACTATCTAAAGTGTTATAACCAAGAGGGAATATAATGGGAAGTGGGACAGCAGTAAAAGTGTATGGAATGTTGTGTAGTAAAACACAGGACCATGTGTTTGGCAGTCCTACACTTAACACCTGTTGTCAGAAGAAAATTGAAATAATTGCTCATGTTTCAGTTCATTGCTATAAAGTAAAAAAAAAAAAAAAAAAAAAAAAAAAAAGGTTGCACACTCTGTACTAGAAACCAGGACCAACTATACTCCAAACGTATACTTACACCTGCTGCCACAGGAATAGTTACATGGTATTACCTAATTTACTAATCATTCTTAAGGTCACTCTGTTAACCACCACACAGCGCTGCTTAACATGTTTGCACTGTGCCCAATAAAATTAAACGAATGTATCCGGTTTCTATTTTTGGCTGTCTGGGTCCTGTCTGCTTCCTGGGTGGTCCAGTTGTTCAGTTTGTGTACTGCAGTGTTTCTCGCAAATAAGATAAGCACAGCCAAACCTGCCATTCATTTCCTCCATTCCTCTGATTGTGCTACATCATGCAAACACTGTGCCCCCCCTAAAAAAAATAATTTAAAAAAAGAAGACAGAAAAGCAAAACAGGAAAAAAAAAAGAAAAAAGGGTCAAGTAATTGAAATGAGGAAAACTCAATATATGACATACACACTAGAAAATGATGGTTCACATGAGATATGTCTACATAGATCTGGATTTGAACTCTCCCTCCAATGAACCTTCAGAACACAGGATGGGTGGGGCTTATCCCGCTTTGCCACTCAAACAGCTTTGCAGCAATGAACTGAAATCATTCTGCAGACAACCAACTGCAACATCATCTAAAGTAGTATGAAACCCTACAACTGTTATTTGTACATATATTGTTTTTGGATGTAGTGCACTCAGTAATCATGCAACCTGTTATGATTATTGCTTGTAAATATACAGCTCTGTCTTACCCTCTCTGTGTTTGTTGGGCATTCTTCCATTATCTGACCAGTAACTTGACACATGCAGTCTGTAAACCATTCTATATCATTAGCCTTAAAATGTGTGAGAATATTAACTGGAAATATTAACATATGCAGTTGCCAACAAGTGAAGGAGATGTTGGATGTTAAGGAACACAACCTGTGAATTATGTGCTGTTTACTTACATTTCCAACCTTACATCTAACACTTTGTAGATCTAAACTGACACAACCCCCTGAATATAAGGCAGTGCTGTTGTGTTTTCCTTCTCCCAACCAGTAATCATTCACAGTTGCAATCCATTAAAAAAACACCTAGAGAGTACCTGCACTATGTTTACATCTCCGACATTGACCCAGGTATTTGGGATTCAGTAGTTCTAATCAATTCACATCTAATTTGCATCTTTACCATGCTAATAGCACTGAATGTACGCCATATAAAAATACAACAATGTAGCTAGGCAAACTGATGATGAGGAGACCTGCTTATGTGGAAAATACTGAACATACACTATTTCTTTGGGCTTTATCTGCACAGAGGATTACTGAACTTCAGAAAAAGTATGCTTGCATTTTGTCAGCTACATACTGCATATGCTGGAATGTACTTAAGAACAATTTGAAGCAAAGCATTTTGCACTTTTTTCTGAATGAAGTACATATAAGTGTACTGATAGCATGGGAATGTTTGTCAAGGCATTTCACAGGTAACATGATTGCCAGTACCTTAAAATGGAATTCTGTCTGATAAATATGAACACATGTTTCAGGGACAGTTCATTTGATAGCATATTTAGCATTTCAAAGATGGATTGTTAACAAAATGTGCCATTCACCTGTTCTTTTGGGGCTATGTTACCTTATCTAAATGTATATTCAGTGAATACCAATCATTCTGCACTAATACAATGAAATTCACTTCTGTGAACTGTGAAAGTTTTCCCAGGGTGAAGAAGCACTCAGCCAACACCACAACTTTGTCTTTTTCCTCATTGTAGTGCAATCTTGGAGTTGGTATATATACTTTGGGGGGTGGGGGGTACAGCACCCCACATTGGGGGTGTGAGGCAAAGCCCCTCACTTGGGTGGGTTTGATTTAGTGTGGTATGTGTTATGATGTGCTAGGGGGCATGTGTTTCCTTGCCCTAGGAAAACTTTTGATGTTTGCTGATTTGGATTTCGTTGTATAGGTGTCAATGGATTGGTATTTGGTAAAGAGTCATTTTGATGAGGTGATATAGACCTGTTTTTTGGGGTGGCAAAACTGCATTACTCTTATGGCACAAAAAAGGATATGTTGCTTTTGTTACTCTCCTTTTTTGCATCCAGCCTGTTGTTCAAATTTCAAATCTCTAGACTGTTTTATGTTTCTCCAGTGGGTAATATTGAGAGGCTACATTTTCTGTTTTATCTGAGAACAGTTATTTTGTAGTTATGTAATACATATGTGTATTATCCTTCTGTTGTATTTTTAAGACATCTAAGAGTATGCCACCCAGGTGTGTCAATCTTCAGAGACAACTCTTCACTGATGCTGAAAATCAGGTGATAGTGGATGCCTGTAGGCAACATGGTGCATTCCTGCTTGAAAGGGGATGGGGAGATATGGCAAGCAGAATACAAATTTGGCACCAGATTGTGGATGAGATGATTGCTGTGGGTGACTATGGCAGGACATCTGAGCAGGTGCACCATAGGGCCACTGACATGATCACATCTGCATGGAGGACAGCAGTTGCAGTGGGCCATGATCAGATGATTACCAGGGGAGGGCCTGCTATGGAGCCATGATCACCACTGTGAAGGAGCCAGACAGCTCCCAGGAAAATGCAGAACAACATGTACTGGATGTCACTGCAACAGTGTCAGAGCAAGGAAGCATGTCCCAGGATGAGGTTCCAGGTAGGTTTTGGAGTCTCAACAGTTGAATACTGTTGTATAGTAAAACAACTGCAATCAATATGCTACTTCTGCATCACAAGAAATTTTTGGGGTGAGTGAAGATTGCTACAGCTTACAACACATTCTGATTGATTAGCTTAGGTTGGAGTTGTCAGCCAAGTGCTTATTGAAAGAATAGTTAATGAACATATAAAGGGGTAGAAGTATTACCCCCTGTGTTACTGTTAATTGTGATGATGTTGCACTTACCCTTTGCTTAACTTCTTCCAGGACTATCTGTATTGCAGAGGAGAATCTCATCTGCAGATTGTAAGCCAAACATTTTTATGTCAGTACTGCTGAGCAATTTAAAGAAATATTTTAGTGTGTGATGTTGATGTCAGGGCAGTTGTGCGTATTACTGTACTGTCTGTAATAGAGGCACCACTGTTAGTTTGATAGCATATATTGGACTATAATAGTGTAGGTATTATTTTTTCCTGTGTTTGTTGCTTTGTATCACAGGTGATCATGACAGTGGAAGTATGGTAACTCTGCCACCTGATATCAGCGTATCAGCAGCCTTTGATGATGATGATGGCCAAACAGAGGCACAGTCTGGGTGTGTGTGCAGATACTGAATCTGACACTGAGGTTGACATACAGCCATCCTCATGCAATTCTATTGGACACAACCAGTAGGCCTACTCTTACCCTTTCCAGTGAGCCTTCAAATATTGGATAGGTGGAGGGTGCAGCCATTGATCAGAGAAGTGTGGTTACAGTGGCTTCAGTGCCTGTTGAGTCTGGCTATAGCCAAAGTGTGGGTGAGGTGCCATGCAGGAGGGTTTATAGGGGTGCTCAGAGGAGGCCTGCTGTCCCACCTCCACTTGATCCAGGTGTCTCTTTCTGTGCCACTCAGTGTATGTTTAGGGCCATCATGGAGGCACAGGCACATTCCCTTATGTACTCCAGACAAATGCTCAGGGTTGTAGATGTAGCATAGGCTGATATGCATGACTACCTCCACTGTGTTTTTGATTCAGTGGATCAGATGAATGGCAAGTTCGAATGAGGGGTGTCTGTGATGGAACAAAGGCTGTCTGTCATGGAATGAGCATTGTCTGTGGTGTAAAGTCTGCTGGGAGGAAACAGCATCCTTGTGGGTGCAAGTCAGTCACATCATCTATTGTTAGCCATTGTGGTCATGCCCGATCATGGCCCCATAATGGCAGTACTTCCACTGCTCCATTTATGGGTGAGCTGTCCACATCCAGATGTGGCAGGCCATGAGGTTATGGTCCTGGCCATCCCCGTGAAGGGAGCTCATCCAACAGATGTCAGTCACACTCAGAGAGCAGCAGTGCATCTGAACATTGGTAAGGATGTGTCAGTGCAACTCCTGGCACAGCCAGTTCTCATGGTTGGGGATGACAGTGATGAACTTCCACCTCTACCATGCATGGCTCACACCTGTTCGACATTCCAAGATGTAAAGCTAGCACAGAGCTTGGCTGTGCTCATGTAGACACTCACACACCAATTTCACCTGGGGGACCCCTACAGACACATGCACACAGCAGTTACATGGTTCAGCAGTGCAGCTTAAAACTCATTTTTTCTCACTGGCCATTTTTTGGTTTATCCAAATGTCTGCCTGCTTTTTCCTTCTTACTCACACACACTCACCAACCTTTTCTTTCAGTCAAGGTTTCCTGCCCCCCCTCCACTACACCCTGCACAAGTGATGATAACTGTACCATATCCCTGTTTTCTATCTTTTGGATTCAGGGATACATAAGCTTTGTGTCAGATGCTCAAGGTGCATAGCTGACTTAGTGCTTAGTATATCTGCATTTGTGGTGTTGAACTGGTAATTGTACATTTGACTTATATTGGCCTTGGAAAGTTAGACTGTTGATAGCATCAAAATTTCCCAACTTTATTGTGAATGATCTTGTGAGGGTTGTGAAGTCAGAAACTTCAATGTGTATCAGTACTTTCTAACTTCCCTCATTAATGATTATCCAGTACAAATATATGGTGCTAAACTGAGGGCATGCAATGATCATCAGTACTTTTGAGATATATGACTGTGTGAATCATTGATGCCTGAGGCCTACTACTTAATAATGGACATATATAAGTCAAATAAATCTCTGCTGTCACATTTTAAGGTAATTTCTGTATAAAGCTACATTTTAATGTAATTTCTGTACAAATCTGCCACCTTTTACTAACTTACAGTACAAAGTAATGAAATACAAGGGTATGCCACTCATTCTTATTATTAAACAGGTCTATATCACTTCATCAAATCACTATTTAATGAAAATTCATCAAACTAAAGTTTCAATGAACGGTTTCTTAGGACAAAACGATGGTTGGCCACCATCTGGAATTTGCCCTTTTCCCCATTGTAGTGCGATTGGGTGTGGGGCCTGCATAGGTGTTACATTTTTGGGGGTTTTTTTTACAGTCACTAGGATGGACTACTATCAGTTTTCCCTAAGAAAAATTTCACTGAAAATTTAGTTTGATGATTAGGTTGTTCACTCAATAGATGTTCGACGAAGAGGTGTTTGCTACAAAGTGATTTAATGATGTGATATAGACCCTATTAAACAATACCCTCCAAGTTCAAGACTTACCTTGTAAATGCAGTAGTTGCCATAGTTTTAGTTCAGGGTAACTCTCTCTGATGCAAGCAGTACACAGCCAATACGTGGGGAGGTAAATGTTGTGAGATTTGCCTGGCATCAATGTTACTATATGTATGTGCATAGGAGAAAGGTTTTAGGCCCCTAGTTGGTGAGTGAGTATGTTATGCATTGCCTCTTAGCCAATGCAAGGGCATATTAAGCAGTGCTAAATCTGTCTACACCCACAGCAGATGGTAGTTCCCCCTCTGACTCCTCATCTGCTTGTGGCTGTGGTGACCTTCCCATTGGAGGTGGGATGTATGCTTCTTCCCCTTGCTGATCCTGCTGAAGCTATTTTCTCAGGATGATGTTGTGTAGTGGATCTACTTCACGTTGTCGAACGCCGACAATATCGAAGCTGATATTGTCACCACTAGACTAGTGAAAGCAAAAAACATCGAACGTTTAAACAGAAACTTCTGTAAGAGGAGATTAGCATTTAGTTTAATGTAGTGTGGTCTCAGAGTTGGTATATTTAAGTGGGGGGGCAGCTCCCCACATGAAGGGTGCAGGGGGGCTTGCACCCCCCTGCTTGCAAAGGTAAGTTTTTATTTATTTTTGTTTTTAGGCATTTTTTTATCTTTCGATGTTTCAGAATTCGATGATATGGTGTCGACCATATCAGATTCGATATTCTGAAACTTCGATAAGATAATATAGACACTGTGTAGCATGGCACATACTGTGAATATTTCAGTACATGTCTGTGGATTGTACTGCAGGGCTCCCCTGATGTATCTAGGCACCGGAATCATGACTTCATCAGCCCAAACACATGTTCTATGATATTTCTGGTTTGAGCATGTGTCTCATTATGGCATTCTTCAGTAGATGTGTGTGCATTTCTGAAAGGTGTCATCAGCAACAGTTCCAGTGCATAACCTGCATCCCACAGTAAATGACCCTTTGGCATATCTCCCCTAACGAACATCTGGTACAGTTGGGAAGTGTGCCAGATATGTGAGTCGTGGTAACTGCCAGAGTTGTCAGCATACATGTTTAAGTTGATTCTCTTGGCATTTCACATGACTTGGCAATTAATCAAGCGGTCTCTCTTTCTGTTTATGTAGAGTCTACTCTGTACCCTGGATGGTGCCTTAATTTATATATGTGTGCAATCTATGTTACCCAGTACTTCAGGGTAGTGTGCTCCATGATAGAACAACTGCATATTTCTGGCTCTCTCCTTAGGAGTACAGGGAAAATGGAGCATAGCATTTGAGAATTAATGGTGGATCCTGGATGCTGATGCCTGTGACACCCCAGCATGTCCTCTGTTGGTCTGAAAGGTACCTGTAGCTAAGATTCTAAGTGTTACACATACCTTTGTCTCCACTGGGATGCCCCCCCCCCCAGTTGGCCCTGGCTCTGAGTTGAGGACAACAGAGCTGTAATAGTTCTTGTATTGTGTCCCTATTCATCCTATAGCACTTTACAATTTCAACATCATGTAGGCTGTGAAAAGTTAAACAGGGTCTGAAAACTCTTCTCCTTCTTGGCCTATGTCTATTGGCAGCAGCAGCAGCATAAGCTTCAGCCTGTTGCACATACAAATTAATTAAAGCAGCAACAACACCTAACATTCTTTCCATGTAGACTCCTTTCTGTGGCTGTATTCCAATAGGTTTTGGAATTCACAGGGAAAACTAACACTGAGGCTACACAGTTGCTTTATAGCTTGTTGAATAGCTGCACCATGTTGGATTGGTTGATTAGCATGCAATTCAGCTGCGTATGCTATAATTAGCATGCCACAGTGTTTACTTTGTTTACATGGTGGTGTGAACCTCTACACAGCACTTACTGATTCTAAAACTGTGTGCTACTGTGTGTGCATTGTGGCGTGATGTGCACATGGTAGAAACAGACCGTATAGGGTTTATTGAATTTGGCTGCTGTTCTAAATGTAATCAGAATCGCATTTCCTCTATGACTATTATTTCTAGAATGGTTGGCAGGGAGCACCACTGAATACTACTGAACACTGGTACTTCACAGTCTGAGTTCAACAGAAAGTATAATGAAGTATGCACTAACACTTTGCCAGCATCTGCCAAAAGTGCGTTACTCAGCATTGCACTTTAGGAAGAGATTATGAACGAAACTATTGTTCCTGATTTTATTACTTCATTGCATGGAAATTGCATAATTTACTCATACGAAAAGCAGTGAACTGACCATTTCATTCTGGACAGTTGTGTTTGCACTGCAGTACTGACACTTACAAATGATATATAATCACATACTGGCTTCGAACACATGCTTCCATCATTATATATCCCTCCTGCTTTGTAACATTAAGTATTGCTTTGTACTGGCAGTCCACATTGACCATGCACGAGCACATTACATTGCTAATATCACTTCCATTCATTAAGGTTCACATACCATCATCATAACCTGATGATCCATGAATGCTTCATAGTCCATTGTGTGTTTAACATGTGTTTGTGGCTTGTTCACAACACAGGTACATGTCACTTTCAGTTCAAAAATATACATTAATGACAGCATAGCTGACATAATTCAGTAGTATATATTTATCACTGATCATAAGATTGCACTTACTCC
Organism: Protopterus annectens; assembly: GCF_019279795.1. Classification (NCBI taxonomy): domain Eukaryota; kingdom Metazoa; phylum Chordata; order Ceratodontiformes; family Protopteridae; genus Protopterus; species Protopterus annectens. The sequence continues at coordinate 1,651,942,702 of NC_056739.1, read as the reverse complement.
TTCTTATCAACAAATATGGATTTGCAGAAAATCTTCAACATCACAATATCTTCTGTGACACAGAATGAGAAGGTACTCCTATTTACATTGCATTGTCATACTATAAAAGTCAGACTTCTGCAGTTTTCTCTAGATTGTGCAAATAGATAGGTGGGGGGTTCTAATTTCACAGCTGTCAATTTCTGTGCATCTTTGTAAGTATACAGTTAAGTCAGCATAACCTTACCTATTGATGGCTGTGATGCCCCAACACTAGCCCAGTAATCAAGGAGCCTCAATCCTCACCACTGGCAACAGTGGAGGATGTATACACTGGAAGGATAACAACTACATACACAGTAAAGTGCAATTTCCCTTAAGAGCATAGAGAGACCACAGTCAGTCTGGATCTGGTTTCTCCCTCATTCTCCAGATCCCCAATAAGACTCTCCACTGGCACAGCTATAGGGTTGCGATCTCAGCTGAGTTGCCAAACCAAGACCTCCAGCACTCTCTCTCATCATCCAGTGCTTCATCTCCCTGCCCAAGTAGCTAACACACACACACTTTGAGGTTTGATTTATACACACACACACACACACACACACACACACACACACACACACACACACACACATGGGAAAGGCTGGCACAGGTTTACTAGCTGCGCCCCCTTCTGCCTAGACTATAAGGTAGTTTTCACCATCACCAGCAACTACTTATCAGCTACTTTAAGGGCCTTAGCAAAAGATGGACAATCCTCCTGTGTAATGCTACTATTAATCCAAGTGGTAGTTTGACCAAGAGCAAGGCTATTAAGAGTGGCCTGTACAGTTTCAACAAATAGATATGCAAGTATTCTAAGAGATTAAATATCTTTAGACAGATGAGCCACAATTGAAAGGTTTAAATATATATAATAATAAATAATAAAAGAACAAGACAATACTAAATATGTATTCACAGTGACTTCAGAGGTAGTTTAAAATCACAGGAAATATTTAAAACAACATTGCAGGACAGTCTCAAATAAATACAGAAAACATATAAACTAATACTATATTCCTTACTGAATATAAAAGAAATTACTGAACACTGGTTAACTTACTTACAGCAAGACAAGACAGATGTGGTGAAAGGCAAAACACAAAATGCCCAGTCTCTCTCTCAGAGAGTTCTTAAATTAATATCTCAAATATTGCTGCTGGGATACTTGCAGCATGACATCACTTTTTGTCACCTGACTTCAGTTCCCAGGCTCACAAAAAACCCTCACTAATGCAGCTGTAGCATCTAGCATCTATCTGTAAAAACTCATAGACCTCCAGTGTTTGCAGATCCTAGAATTCATAAAACAATAAAACACTTAGAACACAATGCAGAAGGCTCCCTAATTTTAGACATCTTGTCTCCTTGCTGCATTTAAACTAACTTTCATAGTGCAGTTTTAAAACAATTTCATTTCAACCATTTTCTTAAAGTTTTGCAAGTTAACCCTCCATGTTCTAGTTTCCACTGTTAGAACATATACATTTACACAGGTAGAATAGTTTATATACATTTCTGTTATTTTCCAGTATGGTACACTGTGGATACATCTTTAAGCTCAGTATTGTACAAACCCTTTTCACACACACTTCTGTGCCAGCAGTTTGATATACACACAGCATACAGTTCTGATATAGTGGTAACACGAGCAATTGCATCCTGCTGATATTCACAAATGACATATAACTATTTACAAAATTCCAGAGACCTGGGCTCTGCAGTATTTCCCTTTGTCACACTTCCATATAAATCATATTAATATTCACAAATGACATATAATTATTTACCAAATTACAGATAGCTAGGATAGCAATATTTCCTTTTGTTACATTTCACCCCCCCCAAAGATTCAAGCTAGTTTTTTAAGTGACCCTTGAGAAACTTTGCTTGAGAGGGAGGACTATCTGAGAATGCATTACCCCATTCCCTGTTTTGAGAGTCCAGCTACCTTGGCATTGCTGACCCCAGTACTGTGGTGCACTGTCTTATTGTATGTCTGCAACTCAAGGCTCCACCATATTAGTTTGGGATTTTCCTGGTCAGCTCTCTGTAGCCATAATTCCCCCTCGGATTCTTCCTGCCTCCTATTGCCAATACTCAGCACAAGGGGATGTCTATTATGGTAAGGGTTCATCATGTCAACTTGGTACAGTTTATGCCTCTGCCTCCTGCCTAACAGTTCTATCATGTAGTTAACATAATTGACCTTCCTTATCACTTTGAAGGGTCTGTCCCAAGCTGCCTGCAGCTTGTTGTGTCTGACAGGAATGAGAACCATAACCTGCTGCCCTACAACATATTCTCTAGCTCAAGCATTCCTGTCCTAATTTTCACTTTTTCTGCTGTTGGGCTTCTGCCAGTTTCTTCTGGGCCAAGCCCATGACTTCACTGAGCCTTATCCTGATGTTTAGGAAATATGCCACAGCAGACTCCTTGTGGGATTCACAGTCACCCTCACACTCATCATGAATCAAATCTAGAGCTCCCCTCACCCTGTACCCATACAGCAACTCAAAATCTGAAAAACCTGTGGATTCCTGGGGAACCTCTCTGTAAGCAAACAATAGATGAGGCAAATATTTGTCCCATTTCCTCTTAAACTGGTCTGCAAATGCCAGTAGAATGATCTTTAGTGTAGAGTTTAACCTCTTAACCAGACCATTAGTCTGGGGATGGTAGGGGTGGTCTTTAGGTGCTTCACAACATAGTACCTCTACAGACAAGCCAGCAAGTCTAACATGAAATTGGCACCTCTGTCAGTCACTATTTCTTTTGTGAAACCTACCTTGCTGAAAATCTCTAACAAAGCATTTGCCACCTTTTCTGCCTCAATGGAGGATAGTGCCACAGCTTCAGGGTATCTGGTAGCATAATCTACTACCACTAGGATATACTTTTTCCCTGTGGAACTTGGGGTACTCAGAAGCCCCACAATATCCATAGCTACCCTCTGAAATGGCTCCTCAATCACAGGCAAAGGCATCAGTGGAGCTTTGACATTGTCACCTGCCTTGCCTACCTTTTGGCACTGCTCACAAGTCCTGCATTACCTGGTTACATCCCTGGAAATTCCAGGCCAATAAAAGTTCTGCATAATACATCTCTTGGTACACTTTATGCCCATATGACCTGCAAAGGGAATATCATGGGCTATGGCTAGAAGTGCTAGATGGTAGGCTCTGGGCACTACCAACTGCTGTATTCCCTCACCCTCTAGCCCTCCCTCTGTGTCCACTCTCTATACAGTAAACATTTGTCCCAGTATAGAGATTACCCCTTTCCTTGAGAATCAGGTGCCCCACTAACTACCTCCCTCAGGCCTTGTAATGTAGGGTCTGAGAGCTGATCCTGTCTCCACTCTTTCTTTGTAACCCTTCCCAGCTTTCCTTCCACAGGAAGTCTGGTATTCTCTGTCAGCAGTGCCTCACTGTCAGCCTGGGTAATACTAGTCACCTCTGCCCTTCAATCACTCTGTCCAAGAGAACATCAGTACCCACAAGCAGCTGTGGATCACCTTCAGTCTCACTGCTACAGGTAAGCTCCCTCCCTGAAGTAACCACCTCACCAGTCCTGGCTGCAAGTGTGCGATCCATCTGAATCTCTGACAGTCTACCAGACCCACATGCTTGTCCCCAAACCTGACTGCGTGTAACTGTATGCACACAAGGTACTGCATTATCAAAATCATTCACTGTCAGGACATTTGCAGGGATATCCTCAAACAGACCTACTTGCTTGCTTCCTTTTCCACCTTCCCAGTCAAGGTGAACTCTAGAAAAAGGTATTTGGAATGGGGTCCCTCCTAAAGCTCCGACTGGAGTAGACTGATGAAGAAAGTAGTGTTCCTCTTTAACCATTGTAGGCTTCACAATGGTTAGATCAGATGCCGTGTCTCTCTTAGCAGTGGACTCTTTCCCATTTACTAAGAAAGGATATAACCTTTTGTGGTAGTTTTGTACCCTTGTCTCCAGACAACTCACTGCTGGCATTCTGTCATTCCCACCTACTGGCTGTCCCACCGTTTGTTCTCCACCTTGACTGCCTGGGCATTTATATGCTACATTCCCCCACTGGTTGCATTTAAAACATTTAACCCTTGGTCCTGGACATGTACCTGGACTAGTGGCTTACCCTGCTACTGGCAGACTCTGTTGGGATGGTTTAGGCTGCCCACAATGGGTTCCCTTAGATGCATGAGCAGCATTGGGTGTCCCTTTCCTGTGCAGTGATGCCCTTCTTGCTAGGTATAGGTCTCCCTTTTTTCCTAATTCATGTGCTGTGTTACATTCTCAGTCTGCTAACCAGACTCTCAAATCCTCACGCAAAGTGTTAAGGGCTTGTTTCCTCACCAAATAGTCTGCTAGCCATTCAAAAGTCGTGACCTGACATCCACTCACCCACCTATGAAAATAAGTGCTTAGTTCAGCAATATATTCAAACACAATTTCATCTGCCTAGCATCTATGCTCACAAAACTTTTTTTCTATAAGCTTCAGGTGTTAACTTAAAACACTCTAAAAGACAAATTTTAACAGTATTATAATTTATGCAACCGGTATCAAACAATTTAGAAATAGCAGTTACAGCTTTACCATGGAGTAAGAGGGTCAGGAACTGTACCCAGAGCCCTCGGTCAACATTATACTGCTTACATACCCTTTCATACATAGAATAAAACTGTCAAAGTTGTCTTCCTCTGTAAATCATGGAAGACATTTACTAACCTTTATAGCTTCTGAAGTTCGGTTACTCCCTTCCCCATTACCTCCATGACCCTGGCGAAGAGTCAGCATCTCCTTCTCATGTTGTCTCTGTCTCTCATTCTCTTCAGCTTCCAGACATCTCAGTCTCTCTGCTGCTTCTAATTCCATTTGTTTCTCCTGCTGCAGTCTCTCTGCTGATTGTATTTCCAAATGTTTGCCCTCAAGTTCAAGTCTCTTTAATTCCAGAAGGATTTTAAGTCATCTGTAGAAAGGTTAAACTGCCCATTTTCTGAGAGTTGTTCATCTCCCAGGCCAGTCCAATTGCCCACCTGATTTTTGGTCTGTGATGTAACTGTGCCAAAGCCTGCAATAATTTCTGCTTTAGTCAAGTTGGCATGCATCAGTCCTTTACCCTGGCACATCTCAGTCAACTGGCTCCTTGTCAGCTTTCCATGCTCCTCTGCTGACATGCTTCCCTGCTCTCCCTGACTAACTAAGCTATCAAAAAAAAAATAAAAGTAAAATAAATAAAAAATAAAACAGTTGTGATATGAAACTCTGATTGTGCACTGTGTGGCTGATTGAGAGTGCAAACACCTTCTGTGACCACTGTTTACAGGCTACAGGAATTCAGTATCCACACCAGTGAATTCTAATATGTGGATATCCCACACATACAAGCCAATTAATATGTGATGTGGAGATCCCACCTCTAACCACCAATTAATATGTGATGTGAATATCCCACTACTGCCACAAATTAATATGTGATGCCCCAGCACTGTCCCAGTAATCCAGGAGCCTCAGTCCTCATCACTGGCATCAGTGGGGGACACATACACTGGGATGATAACAAGTGCACACAGAGACCACAGTCAGTCTGGTTCTGGTTTCTCCCTCTTTCTCCAGATCCCCAATAATACTCTCCACTGGCACAGCTATAGGGTTGCGATCTCATCTAAGTGGCCAAACCAAGACCTTGAGCACTCTCTCTGTCCAACCAGTGCTTCATCTCCCTGCCCAAGTAGCTGACACAGACACATTTTGAGATTTGATTTATACACACACACACACACACACACACACACACACACACACACACACACATGGGAAAGGCTGGCACAAGTTTACTAGCTACACCCCCTTCTGCCTAGACTATAAGGTAGTTTTCACCATCACCAGCCACTACTTATCAGCTACTTTAAGGGCCTTAGCAAAGGGTGGACAATCCTCCTGTGTAATGCTACTATTAATCCAAGTGGTAGTTTGACCAAGAGCAAGGCTATTAAGAGTGGCCTGTACAGCTTCAACAAATAGATATGCAAGTAGTCTAAGAGATTAAATATCTTTAGACAGATGAGCCACAATTGAAAGGTTTAAATATATTTAATAATAAATAATAAAAGAACAAGACAATACTAAATATGTATTCACAGTGACTTCAGAGGTAGTTTAAAATCACAGGAAATATTTAAAACAACATTACAGGACAGTCTCAAATAAATACAGAAAACATATAAACTAATACTATATTCCTTACTGAATATAAAAGAAATTACTGAACACTAGTTAACTTACTTACAGCAAGACAAGACAGATGTGGTGAAAGGCAAAATACAAAATGCCCAGTCTCTCTCTCAGAGAGTTCTTACTGCTGGGATACTTGCAGCATGACATCACTTTTTGTCACCTGACTTCAGTTCCCAGGCTCACAGAAAACCCTCACTAATGCAGCTGTAGCATCTAGCATCTATCTGTAAAAACTCATAGACCTCCGATGTTTGCAGATCCTGGAATTCATAAAACAATAAAACACTTAGAGCACAATGCAAACGGCTCCCTAGTTTTAGACATCTTGTCTACTTGCTGCATTTAAACTGACTTTCATAGTGCAGTTATAAAACAATTTCATTTCAACCATTTTCTTGAAGTTTTGCAAGTTAACCCTCCATGTTCTAGTTTCCACTGTTAGAACATATACATTTACACAGGTAGAATAGTTTATATACATTTCTGTTCTTTTCCAGTATGGTACACTGTGGATACATCTTTAAGCTCAGTACTGTACAAACCCTTTTCACACACACTTCTGTGCCAGCAGTTTGATATACACACAGCATACAGTTCTGATATAGTGGTAACATGAGCAATTGCATCCTGCTGATATTCACAAATGACATATAACTATTTACAAAATTCCAGAGACCTTGGCTCTGCAGTATTTCCCTTTGTCACACTTCTATATAAATCATATTAATATTCACAAATGACATATAATTATTTACCAAATTACAGATAGCTAGGATGGCAATATTTCCTTTTGTTACATTTCACCCCCCCCCTGAAGATTCAAGCTAGCTATTTTAAGTGTCCCTTGAGAAACGTTGCTTGAGAGGGATGACTATCTGAGAATGCATTACCCCATTCCCTGTTTTGAGATTCCAGCTATCTTGGCATTGCTGACCCCAGTACAGTGGTGCACTGTCTTATCGTATGTCTGCAACCCAAGGCTCCACCATATTAGTTTGGGATTTTCCTGGTCAGCTCTCTGTAGCCATAATTCCCCCTCAGATTCTTCCTGCCTCCTACTGCCAATACTCAGCACAAGGGGCTGTCTATTATGGTAAGGTTTCATCATGTTAACTTGGTACAGTTTATGCCTCTGCCTCCTGCCTAACAGTTCTATCATGTAGTTAACATTACTGACCTTCCTTACCACTTTGAAGGGTCTGTCCCAAGCTGCCTGCAGCTTGTTATGTCTGACGGGAATGGGAACTATAACCTGCTGCCCTACAACATATTCTCTAGCTCAAGCATTCCTGTCCTACTTTTCACTTTTCTGCTGTTGGGCTTTTGCCAGTTTCTTCTGGACCAAACCCATTACTTCCCCGAGCCTTGTCCTCAGGTTTAGAAAGTATGCCACAGCAGACTCAGTGTGGGATTCACAATCACCCTGCCACTCATCACAAATCAAATCTAGAGCTCCCCTCACCCTATGCCCATACAGCAACTCAAAAGGTGAAAAACCTGTGGATTCCTGGGGAACCTCTCTGTAAGCAAACAATAGATGAGGCAAATATTTGTCTCAGTTCCTCTTAAACTGTTGTGCAAATGCCAGTAGCATGATCTTTAGTGTAGAGTTTAACCTCTTAACCAGACCATTAGTCTGGGGATGGTAGGGGGTGGTCTTTAGGTGCTTCACACTATAGTGCCTCTACAGACAAGCTAGCAAGTCTGACATGAAATAGGACCTCTGCCAGTCTGTATTTGTTTTGGGAAACCTACCTTGCTGAAAATCTCTAACAAAGCATTTGCCACATTTTCTGCCTCAATGGAGGATAGGGCCACTGCTTCAGGGTATCTGGTAGCATATTCTACTACCACTAGGATATACTTTTTCCCTGTGGAACTTGGGGTACTCAGAAGCCCCACAATATCCATAGCTACCCTCTGAAATGGCTCCTCAATCACAGGCAAAGGCATCAATGGAGCTTTGACATTGTCTCCTGCCTTGCCTACCTTTTGGCACTGATCACAGGTCTTGCATTACCTGGTTATATCCCTCAAAATCCCAGGCCAATAAAAGTTCTGCACAGTACTTCTCTTGGTACACTTTATGCCCATATGACCTGCAAAGGGAATATCACGGGATATGGCTAGAAGTGCCAGATGGTAGGCTCTGGGCACTACCAACTCCTGTATTCTCTCACCCTCTAGCCCTCCCTCTGGGTCCACTCTCTATACAGTAAACCTTTGTCCCAGTATACAGATTACCCCTTTCCTTTAGAGTCAAGTGCCCCACTAGCTACCTCCCTTGGGCCTTGCAATATAGGGTCTAAGAGCTGATCCTGTCTCCACTCTATCTTTGTAACCCATCCCAGATTTCCTTCCATAAGAGGTCTGGTATTCTCTGTCAGCGGTGCCTCATTGTCAGCATGGGTACTACTATTCACCTCTGCCCTTGCAGTCACTCTGTCCAAGAGAACATCAGTACCCACAAGAAGCTGTGGATCACCTTCGGTCTCACTGCTACAGATTAGCTCCCTCCCTGAAGTAACCACCTCACCAGTCCTGGCTGCAAGTGTGTGATCTGTCTGGATCTCTGACAGGCTACCAGACCCACATGCTTGTCTCCAAGCCTGACTGCGTGCAACTGCATGCACACAAGGTACTGCATTATCAAAATCATTCACTATCAGGACATTTGCAGGGATATCCTCAAACACATCTACTTGCTTGCTTCCTTTTCCACCTTCCCAGTCAAGGTGAACCCTAGTAAAAGGTATTTGGAATGGGGTCCCTCCTAAAGCTCCGACTGGAGTAGACTGCTGAAGAAAGTAGTGTTCCTCTTTAACCATTGTAGGTTCACAATGGTTAGATCAGAGGCCGTGTCTCTCTTAGCAGTGGCCTCTCTCCCATTTACTAAGAAAGGATATAACCTTTTGTGGTAGTTTGGTACCCTTGTCTCCAGACAACTCCCTGCTGGCATTCTATCATTCCCACTTACTGGCTGTCCCACCCTTTGTTCCCCACCTTGCCTCTGTGGGCATTTATATGCTACATTCCCCCACTGGTTGCATTTAAAACATTTAACCCTTGGTCCTGGACATGTACCTGAACTTGTGGCTTCCCCTGCTACTGGCAGACTCTGTTGGGATGGTTTAGGCTGTCCACCATGGGTTCTCTTAGATGCATGAGCAGCATTGGGTGTCCCTTTCCTATGCAGTGATGCCCTCCTTGCTAGGTATAGGTCTCCCTTTTTTCCTAACTCATGTGCTGTGTTACATTCTCAGTCCACTAACCTGACTCTCAAATCCTCATGCAAAGTGCTAAGGGCTTGTTCCCTCACCAAATGGTCTGCTAGCCCTTCAAAAGTCATGACCTGACATCCACTCACCCACCTATGAAAATAAGTGCTTAGTTCAGCAATATATTCAAACCCAATTTCATCTGCCTTGCATCTATGCTCACAAAACTTTTTTCTATAAACTTCAGATGTTAACTTAAAACACTCTAAAAGACAAATTTTAACAGTATTATAATTTAAGCAACCAGTATCAAACAATTTAGAAATAGCAGTTACAACTTTACCATGGTGTAAGAGAGTCAGGAACTGTACCCAGACCCCTTGGTCAACATTATACTGCTTACATACCCTTTCAGTCATATGAATAAAACTGTCAAAGTTGTCTCCCTCTGTAAATTGTGGAAGACATTTACTAACCTTTGTAGCTTCTGAGGTTCAGTTACTCCCTTCCCCATTACCTCCATGACCTTGGTGAAGAGTCAGCATCTCCTTCTCATGCTGTTTCTGAGTCTCAGTCTCTTCAGCTTCCAGACATCTCAGTCTCTCTGCTGCTTCTAATTCCATTTGTTTCTCCTGCTGCAGTCTCTCTGCTGATTGTATTTCCAAATGTTTGCCCTCTAGTTCAAGTCTCTTTAATTCCAGAAGGATTTTTAAGTCATCTGTAGAAAGGTTAAACTGCCCATTTTCTGAGAGTTGTACATCTCCCAGGCCAGTCTGATTGCCCACCTGATTTCTGGTCTGTGATGTAACTGTGCCCAAGGCTGCAATAATTTCTGCTTTAGTCAAGTTGGCATGCATCAGTCCTTTATCCTGGCACATCTCAGTCAACTGGCTCCTTGTCAGCTTTCCATGCTCCTCTGCTGACATGCTTCCCTGCTCTCCCTGACTAACTAAGCTAGCAAAAAATAAAAAATAAAAGTAAAATAAATAAAAAATAAAACAGTTGTGATATGAAACTCTGAATGTTCATTGTGTGGCTGATTGAGAGTGCAAACACCTTCTGTGACCACTGTTTACAGGCTACAGGAATTCAGTATCCACTCCACTGAATTCTAATATGTGGATATCCCACACATACAAGCCAATTAATATGTGATGTGGATATCCCACCACTACCCACCAGTTAATATGTGATTTGAATATCCCACTACTGCCACCAATTAATATGTGATGCCCCAGCACTGTTCCAGTAATCAAGGAGCCTCAATCCTCACCACTGGCAACAGTGGGGGATGCACACACTGGGAGGATGACATGTGCACACAGAAACCACTGTCAGTCTTGTGGTTTCTCCCTCTTTCTCCAGATCCCCAATAAGACTCTCCACTGGCACAGCTATAGGGTTGCGATCTCAGCTGAGTGGCCACCCAAGACCTCCAGCACTCTCTCGGTCCAACCAGTGCTTCATCTCCCTGCCCAAGTAGCTGACACACACACACTTTGAGATTTGATTTATACACATACACCCATACATGGGAAAGGCTGGCACAAGTTTATAGCTATGCCCCCTTCTGCCTAGACTATAAGGTAGTTTTCACCATCACCAGCCACTACTTATCAGCTACATTAAGGGCCTTAGCGAAGGGTGGACAATCCTCCTGTGTAATGCTACTATTAATACAAGTGGTAGTTTGACCAGGAGCAAGGCTATTAAGAGTGGCCTGCACAGTTTCAACAAATAGATATGCAAGTATTCTAAGAGATTAAATATCTTTAGACAGATGAACCACAATTGAAAGGTTTAAATATACTTAATAATAAATAATAAAATAACAAGACAATACTAAATATGTATTCACTGTGACTTCAGAGGTAGTTTAAAATCACAGGAAATATTTAAAACAACATTGCAGGGCAATCTCAAATAAATACAGAAAACATCTAAACTAATTCTATATTCCTTACTGAATATAAAAGAAATTACTGAACACTAGTTAACTTACTTACAGCAAGAGAAGACAGATGTGGTGAAAGGCAAAATACAAAATGCCCAGTCTCTCTCAGAGAGTTCTTAAATTGATGTCTCAAATATTGCTTCTGGGATACTTGCAGCGTGACATCACTTTTTGTCACCTGACTTCAGTTCCCAGCCTCACAAAAAACCCTCACTAATGCAGCTGTAGCATCTATCATCTATCTGTAAAAACTCATAGACCTTGGATGTTTGTAGATCCTGGAATTCATAAAAGAATAAAACACTTAGAATACACTGCAGAAGGCTCCCTAGTTTTAGACATCTTGTATCCTTGCTGCATTTAAACTAACTTTTATAGTGCAGTTATAAAACAATTTAATTTCAACCATTGTCTTGAAGTTTTGCAAGTTAACCCTCCATGTTCTAGTTTCCACTGTTAGAACAAATACATTTACACAGGTAGAATAGTTTATATACATTTCTGTTCTTTTCCAGTACAGTACACTGTGGATACATATTTAAGCTCAGTACTGTACAAACCCTTTTCACACACAATTCTGTGCTAGCAGTTTGATATACACACAGCATACAGTTCTAATATAGTTGTAACACGAGCAATTGCATCCTGCTGATATTCACAAATGACATATAACTATTTACAAAATTCCAGAGACCTGGGCTGGCTGTATTTCCCTTTGTCACACTTCCATATAAATCATATTAATATTCACAAATGACATATGATTATTTACAAAATTACAGATAGCTAGGATGGCAATATTTCCTTTTGTTACATCCCCCCTGAAGACTCAAGCTAGTTTTTTTAAGTGACACTTGAGAAACGTTGCTTGAGAGGGATGACTATCTGAGAATGCATTACCCCATTCCCTGTTTTGAGATTCCAGCTAACTTGGCATTGCTGACCCGAGTACAGTGGTGCACTGTCTTATCGTATGCCTGCAACCCATGGCTCCACCATATTAGTTTAGTATTTTCCTAGTCAGCTCTCTGCAGTCATAATTCCCCATTGAATTCTTCCTGCCTCCTACTGCCAATACTCAGCACAAGGGGCTGTCTATTATGGTAAGGTTTCATCATGTTAACTTGGTACAGTTTATGCCCCTACCTCCTGCCTAACAGTTCTTTCATGTAGTTAACATTACTGACCTTCCTTACCACTTTGAAGGGTCTGTCCCAAGCTGCCTGCTGCTTGTTATGTCTGACTGGAATGAGAACTATAACCTGCTGCCCTACAACATATTCTCTAGCTCAAACATTCCTGTCCTACTTTTCACTTTTTCTGCTGTTGGGCTTTTGACAGTTTCTTCTGGGCCAAGACCATGACTTCCCTGAGCCTTGTCCTCAGGTTTAGGAAGTATGCCACAGCAGACTCCTTGTGGGATTCACAATCACCCTCCCACTCATCACAAATCAAATCTAGAGCTCCCCTCACCCTATGCCCATACAGCAACTCAAAAGGTGAAAAACTTGTGGATTCCTGGGGATCATCTCTGTAAGCAAACAATAGATGAGGCAAATATTTGTCTCAGTTCCTCTTAAACTGATCTGCAAATGCCAGTAGCATGATCTTTAGTGTAGAGTTTAACCTCTTAACCAGAACATTAGTCTGGGGATGGTAGGGGGTGGTCTTTAGGTGCTTCACACCATAGTACCTCTACAGACAAGCCAGCAAGTCTGACATGAAATTGGCACCTCTGTCAGTCTGTATTTCTTTTGGGAAACCTACCTTGTTGAAAATCTCTAACAAAGTATTTGCCACATTTTCTGCCTCAATGGAGGATAGGGCCATTGCTTCAAGGTATCTGGTAGCATAATCTACTACCACTAGGATATACTTTTTCCTTGTGGAACTTGGGGTACTCAGAACCCCCACAATATCCATAGCTACCCTCTGAAATGGCTCCTTAATCACAGGCAAAGGTATCAATGGAGCTTTGACCTTGTCTCCTGCCTTGCCTACCTTTTGGCACTGCTCACACGTCCTGCATTACCTGGTTACATCCCTCAAAATCCCAGGCCAATAAAAGTTCTGCATAATACATCTCTTGGTACACTTTATGCCCATATGACCTGCAAAGGGAATATCATGGGATATGGCTAGAAGTGCCAGATGGTAGGCTCTGGTCACTACTAACTCCTGTATTCTCTCACCTTCTAGCCCTCCCTCTGGGCCCACTCTCTATACAGTAAACCTTTGTCCCAGTATACATATTACCCCTTTCCTTGAGAATCAGGTGCCCCACTAGCTACCTCCCTCGGGCCTTGTAATGTAGGGTCTGAGAGCTGATCCTGTCTCCACTCTATCTTTGTAACCCTTCCCAGATTTCCTTCCACAAGAGGTCTGGCAACATTTCCTTATGTGACAATAGCCTCAATAAAATAGCTGCCTGGACAAACTTTTACACTGCAGGGTGAGTCCACATACATCTTATTGCAACATCATCTTTTCTGCCATGCAATACTGATGTCATCCTCTATAAAGTGCACTCTGTCACTAAAGAAACCAGACTTCTGTGGTGGCACTTGTGTAAGACACTGTCTCTTCCAGGCTGCATAGCTAGAGAGTTATGGAGTTCTAATGTCACAGCAATCAACTGTGTGTGTGTGTGTGTGTGTGTGTGTGTGTGTGTGTGTGTGTGTGTGAGTGTGTCTGTGTGTATATTCAGTTGTGTAAATAGGACCTTACATATGCTGGCCACAATAAAATAGTAGCCTGGAGCAACTTTTACACTTCAGGGTGAGTACTCATCTTCTCTGCAAAATAATGTTGATGTCATCCTGTTTAAAGTGCATGCTCACACTCTAGAGGTCATACTTCTATGGTGGCACTTGCATTAAGTACTATAACATCTAGATAGGTGTGGCATTCTAATTTAACAACAATCAACTTGTTTGTGGGATGTTGGGTTGATAGCATCACTGGTGGAGCAATTAATTTTGCTACCACACACAAGAAACATTTACATTGTCAGATCAATCCCACTTCCCATTTTCACTCTGTCCACAAATGCATATTTTCTGCAACATACTGGTGAGGTCATAATTTGATAATGTACTCTGTCACCACTAAAAACAGACCACTCCTGTGACATGTGTGTATAATACACCCGTGTGTAGTTTATGTCAAAGATAGGTAGAGTTCAAATACAGTAGTGAGACTTTCTTGACTGTGTGTGTGTGTGTGTGTGTGTGTGTGTGTGTGTGTGTGTGTGTGTGTGTGTGTGTGTGTGTGTGTGTGTGCATATGTGAGAATGTAAATAGATGTAGGTGTGACTCACACCTCTTAGTATTGAGAACATTTACAATTCCACATAGCTGTAGAAGTCATTTTTGCACACACATCCCCTTTGCATGACACTGCTGTCATCCTTTCAAAGATGCAGTGTGGCTCACATCCCATCAGACTTCTCCTGTGGCATGTGTGTATAATACATTTGTGTGTAGACTGTGTCAGCTGATAGGCTGGTTGTTTGAATACAGCAGTAAGATTCTCCTGACTGTGTGAATGTAAAAGGATACAGGAGTGTCTTATACCTCTTAGCATAAACAACACTTACAATTCTACTTAGCTGTAGAAGTAGTTTTTGCACACGTCTCCTTTGCATGACACAGCTGATGTCATACTTTCAAAGATGCAGTGTGGCTTACATGCAGTCAGACTTCCCTGGTGGTATGTGTGCATAATACATTTGTGTGTAGACTTTTCCGGTACAGAGGTAGGAAGTTTGAATACAAGAATGACTGTTGTCTGTGAGCGTGTATTTATTCCTCTTACTGTGCAGAACAGGCTGCAAATACATATATGAGGTATATCTATACAGTATGCTTCTGCTGTGCAACCACTTTTTTGTGGAAACATGAAGGTAATACACAATGGTGATGTTCTCAATTGAAATATACACTGTCAGAGTTGTCAAATAAATCTCTAGTTGCATTAGTGTTTCAACAAACCTTCATTAGCCCGTGATGTTAGCTATATAGTTCATATCCTGACACCACTGCTTAGTGTACATGTTGTTAACATTATTGTCACCCCACATGTGCAATGTTCATGTGTGGATGTTGTTTTCTGTTATAAGAGTTTATTCTAAATTCCCTTTGGAAAGGCTGTACTGAAGGTTGATGTTGTCATTTGAATAGATTGTCATTCCATAACAATTGTAGTGAGACAGCTTCTCAGGAATGAGGACATGAGACAATGTAATATATGCTGTTGCCTAAGTAAGACGTGTGCCAATATGGGATTATATCCACACTGTACATAATTGGTGTTCTACCATCACAGTAACAACAGCAATGTGCTACAGCTGTGTTTCAGTATACTTGGCATCAGGCAACGTTGTCTGACATACATCAGAATTCTTTCTGAGAAATTAAAGGGACACATATTCCTTGATTCATACACATGATGTAATGCTTTCATATAACTACATATATGACAATTGGAAATGCACTCATACTATGGCACATTCATTGATCCCAGTATGATGCTGATTTTCTCAATGCTTAGGCAAGTGTTCCAAACCAACACTGAGTCCCTGTATGCATTTGTGTCCTTAACTGTTCTGAAGGAAAGACATCCCCCACAACTATACTTTGTACATATAGAGTGGCAGAGGCCTCCCCATCAATTTTAGCAAATAAAGATTATGGGTAAACAAAGTAC
Organism: Protopterus annectens; assembly: GCF_019279795.1. Lineage (NCBI taxonomy): Eukaryota > Metazoa > Chordata > Ceratodontiformes > Protopteridae > Protopterus > Protopterus annectens. Next base: position 1,651,926,563 of record NC_056739.1, on the reverse strand, counting down.
AGCTGATTGAATAACTTCACATAGTTAGAGCTCAACAAATGTGATAACTGTTCCACTGTGGCACGTGATATAAAGCCATATTGTTAGCTGGAGAAGTTGTACAGTTTGACACTCAGTTCTAGCGTAGTTATTCATTTTGTGTGAACTTACTGACATCACACAACAACCATTACATCATATCAGTCTCATCCCTTGATATGTTGCAAGAACACATGTGAACATAGCTTTGGACTTCATGGTGGTAGACACTTGTTCTGCCAATGCCATGGTGAGAGTTCTACAGTGGCACATGCATTGAGTGTGCTCCATTTCTTGGGTAGTATGTGTACAAACACAAAGAGCAAACTTCCTTGACCAATGGATATTGCTATAGGACTGATCACAGTTGCATGCACATGAGCATACTCATTTAATTGCCATCAGTCTGTTTTGCTGATATGACATTCATTATCAGGGATCCTTTCTTAATTCACACATTAATTTAATTTGTTTGTGACAATACCCATTGCTACCTCCTGTGGTACATGCCAACAATACACAGCTCTGGGGAATACATTGCATCATTGTGTGGTGTTTGCTTCTGTTCTTATCTGTCTGTGCAATAACTGTGTCAGGCAGGAGGGCCTTACACAAGAGTTTTACATGTAAGGGACTCTGCTCCCATATTTGTGACACCACACACACCTACATATGGGATGCATAACCATTAGACCATTGAAGTGCATAATTCTCTTCAAGGGTGATCCTCCTTGTCCTTGAGTTAGGCCTGTTTATGTGGTGTATGCAGTTAATACACATCTCAGTAGTAATATTGATGGGATGGGTTATATTTTTGCAAAAGGAGATTTTTGTTTATAAGCCAGTTCCATTTTCCAACATGTTATACTGACGAAATGCATGCTATGCAATTATTCCATAATGCATGTACTGTCTGTGTGAACTGTCATTTCAACTCAACATGTTAATGACATTCATATGTCACATACTCTCCACTGTTAAAATGTTAATTTGTTAACTGTCACATTCTATAATATCGTGACTGCTTTTTTACCTATATTTGTTCAGGAATTGTGACCAACATTAATTATTATGAAATACGTATTCAGAATTTTATTATTAGAAAATTTTCTTTGTGACAGAAGCACCTTTACATTAGTTATCTTACTAAAATTTGAACATTTACCCTCCCCTCATGCATAGTTCTGTCTACATCTCTTTTATTTATGTGCACATTGTGCTCAGTAGTTTCCTTGTCTGGTAACCCATCTATTGTTGTTGCCCTTGCCTTTTTTTCTCCCTGTTACTTTTTTCCATATTCATATGTTTCATTTATGTGCACTTTACACTCAGTACACTTTCCCTGCCTGGAACAACTTGCATTACTTGCCATATGTACTTTTCCATGCTGTCCATGCAACCACAGTTTTGCCCATAGGCAAACTTGTTTGTTTACCTGTGTGTGCTCATTCTGCTCAACACATTTTCCTGGCTAACAGCACTGCTGCTGACCATGAAAACATGTTTGTATTTGTGTAAGTGTGATTAGCAGCATGCATATGCAGTTAGCACTCACTACCATGTAAATATTGTGTAGGCTTCACACAAAGCCTACATCATCATCATCATCTTTCGGCTTTTCCTGTTAGGGGTTGCCACAGTGGATCATCTCTTTTCATTTCTTCCTATCCTCTGCATCTTGCTCTGTCACACCAACCACCTGCATGTCCCCTCTCACAACGTCCATAAACTTTATCTTAGGCCTTCCTCTTTTCCTCTTACCTGGCAGCTCCATCCTTAGCAAATTTTTCCCAATATACCCATCATCCCTCCTCAGCACATGTCCAAACCAACGCAATCTCGTCTCTCTTGCTTTGTCTCCAAAGTGTCCAACATGAGCTGACCCTCTAATATACTGATTCCTAATCCTATCCATCCTAATGACACCGAGTGCAAATCTTAACATCTTTAACTCTATCACATCCAGCTCTGACTCCTGCCTTTTTGTCAATGCCACTGTCTCCAACCCATATAATATAGCTGGTCTCACTTCCCTCTTGTAGACCTTCCCTTTCACTCTTACTGGTACCCGTCTGTCACAAATTACTCCTGACACTCTTCTCCACCCATTCCACCCTGCTTGTACTCTCTTCTTCACCTCTCTTCCACATTCACCATTACTCTGAAATGTTGATCCCAAGTACTTAAACTCGTCCACCTTTACCAACTCTACTCCCTGCATCCTCACCATTCCTCTACACTCCCTCTCATTTACACACATATATTCTGTCTTAGCCCTGCTGACCTTCATTTCTCTGCTCTCTAGAGCATATCTCCACCTCTCCAGAGTCTCCTCAATCTGATTCCTACTCTCACTACAGATCACAATGTCATTTGCAAACATCATAGTCCACGGGGCCTCCTGTCTGATCTCATTTGTCAACCAGTCCATCACCACTGCAAATAACAAAGGAGTAAGAGCTGATCCTTGATGTAATCCCACCTCCACCTTAAACGGATCTGTCACTCCCACTGCAGTCCTCACCACTGTCACACTACCCTCGTACATATCCTGCACACAAAGCCTACATGATTGTTCATAAATCCCTCAGGTTGAGATTTTTTGAGTTGGTAGAGCTCGCCACTCTAATTTTCTGGGTTCTACTAATGAACCAGTTTGCTCTCCTATGAGTAACATTGGGATTTATATTTAGCTGAGAAAGTTAATCAATGATAGTGAGTGTGGGATGGTGTAAAATATCTTTGCATTTTGTAGCTACGTAGTGTCTAACAATGTTCCCTCATTCATTCACTTTTCTAAGAAGGCCGCTGAAGCATTCAGATTAGGTAGGGAGTATCTGCCCTTGGTAAAACTGGCTTACTTTGGTCAAGGGTTTGTAGGTTCCTATGCCTTTATTTATTCTTTCTATAATGTTCCTTTTCATAGCCTTACAGATGGCTTGGCTAGAATTATGGGTCTATAATTACCTGGGACTGCTGATTCCCCTCCTTTCAGCAAGTGGATGACTTTTGCTGGCCACTTTTGTTTGGCAGTAAAAACTCTTTAGAGGCTAGTATTGGCTAGCCTCTGTAGGGGAGGTTGATAGGTCCCATTTCAGGCTGGCCTTGGACAGTGCTTTGAGGACTTGTTTTTGGAAGATCTGAGAAGATGTACATGTGTTTATGTGTTCTGCAAATGTGGAGGGTGGGTGCCTAAATTTGTTGCCAGCAGATTGAGTATGTTCTCTGGGTCAAAGTATGTGATATAATTTGCTATTAGCTTTGTGCAGTGTTGGGTATTGTTTCTAAGGTTTCTAACATAGTTGAAAAAGACTTTATGGTTGTATTTTGCCTGGGTGGCTATTTTCACCTCATATCTAGATTTGGTTGATTTGACCAGGGAGCAGAGTTCCCTGTTGAGTTTAACAGGAGTGTTTTTGGCATCTTGAGTGTTACATTTATTTTTCCATCCAATCTTTCTTCTTCTCCTTTCAGCTGCTACCATTAGGTGTCACCACAGTGGATCATTGGTCTGCAGAATGAGAGACAGTAGAGTTTTAGGGTGTCAAGTTGCCAGCCTGGTGCCCAACCTTACTCGGAAGGCACACACACGCACACATAGGGCCAATTTAGAATGTCCAATCCACCTGCAACATGTCTTGGGAATGTGGGAGGAAACCAGAGCACCTGGACGTAACCCATGCAAACACAGGGAGGACATGCTGAGAGGCGACAGTTCTAACTGCTGCATCACTGTGCCTTTTTTTCTTCTATTACAGAGGCTGTTTATGTTTAAGCTCCATTTTATATATATATATATATATATATTTGTATGGTTTAACTTTTATCTACTGTCATTATCTCAGGCAATCTGCTGTATTGTGTGGCTGTTATAGCATAAACTAATATAATCTGGGGCATTTTCTCTCTCATTCCCACCTGACACAGCCTTTTATTTTGTTGCTATCTCAACCCTTTAGTCTTATTATACTCTCTACACTACAGTGTGATTTTTCATACCTAACAAATGAAGGGGTTTAACAATGAGAGCATTAGTTGTTTTGATTCTATCGTGTACACTGTAGACGTTTACCAGGCAATCTCTATATCCCAGCTGCTTTGTCATCAGTCTTCATTTAGTTAAAAAATCAGTTAGTCATTGCTGTGGGAAGTGTATACTGCTAACAGTTTTGCAGATTTAAATTTATGGCTTCTTGTCAAGGACTGCATTTGTTGCTATGCTGTATGTCAACCTCCATCACCACATAGTTATTAAATAAATAATTACAAAATGAGCACCACTGCTGTTGACAGGATGTGCTTTTAAGAATGGCCTTATATTTATACCTGAAATTTTAACTGTAATGTGCCCAACCCCCCCCCAAAAAAAAAAAAAAAAAAACTGTCCTAGCATTTTGGAGAATTTGCTCCACTCAGTAATAGCTTAAAATAACAAGAGATGACCAAGTAAGTGCTGAAATAAGTTTCATCCAAGCAATACTAGGTTTTAAACTGAATAGCTTTAACCTGATGCTACATGGCAGGAATGTAAGGAGCATGAAAAGCTAATCCGTTGCATGTAGTCTCACTCATGTGTTCACATTTAGGTGATTTTTAATAGTCAAGGATACTTTTTCATTAGTATCTTAGTTGTACTAACAAAATATTCAATTCTAAGTTACTTCAAGGGCAAGAACAAAATATATTTAATACCTTATTCTGAAACACTGGGGTGACATCATAAAGGAGAAACTCTGAAGGCAGTTTACTGTCCCAACCCGCAGATGTCACTAACTGGACACAATGAATAGAACCTCAACACAGTACTAAAAGTGCACCTCAGTTAATGGGGACAGCAGTGAAGTAGTGTCTGTGTGTGAACACTTAGTTTAAATTAAACAGAGCACCATACTACAAGAAGCAAAACTCTATGGCCACTGATTGTCCAATAAAGCTTATACTTACCTGGTGTATTACCACTGTATCATGCATCACTTATGATTTCTATGCCATATTATCTGTTGTAAAAAACAAACTACAGATATACAGATACACACACACACACACACACACACACACATATATATATATATATATATATATATATATATATATATATATATATATATATGCATATGTGTGTGTGTGTGTGTATGTGTGAGACTGCATAATATACCTGGATAATTTACAGTTATAATCAGCAGTCTTTATTTAATGTGATTGTGTGGCTGTTATAGCATAAACTAATATAATCTGGGGCATTTTCTCTCTCATTCCCACCTGACACAGCCTTTTATTTTGTTGCTATCTCAACCCTTTAGTCTTATTATACTCTCTACACTACAGTGTGATTTTTCATACCTAACAAATGAAGGGGTTTAACAATGAGAGCATTAGTTGTTTTGATTCTATCGTGTACACTGTAGACGTTTACCAGGCAATCTCTATATCCCAGCTGCTTTGTCATCAGTCTTCATTTAGTTAAAAAATCAGTTAGTCATTGCTGTGGGAAGTGTATACTGCTAACAGTTTTGCAGATTTAAATTTATGGCTTCTTGTCAAGGACTGCATTTGTTGCTATGCTGTATGTCAACCTCCATCACCACATAGTTATTAAATAAATAATTACAAAATGAGCACCGCTGCTGTTGACAGGATGTGCTTTTAAGAATGGCCTTATATTTATACCTGAAATTTTAACTTTAATGTGCCCACCCCCAAAAAAAAAAAAAAAAAAAAAAAAACTGTCCTAGCATTTTGGAGAATTTGCTCCACTCAGTAATAGCTTAAAATAACAAGAGATGACCAAGTAAGTGCTGAAATAAGTTTCATCCAAGCAATACTAGGTTTTAAACTGAATAGCTTTAACCTGATGCTACATGGCAGGAATGTAAGGAGCATGAAAAGCTAATCCGTTGCATGTAGTCTCACTCATGTGTTCACATTTAGGTGATTTTTAATAGTCAAGGATACTTTTTCATTAGTATCTTAGTTGTACTAACAAAATATTCAATTCTAAGTTACTTCAAGGGCAAGAACAAAATATATTTAATACCTTATTCTGAAACACTGGGGTGACATCATAAAGGAGAAACTCTGAAGGCAGTTTACTGTCCCAACCCGCAGATGTCACTAACTGGACACAATGAATAGAACCTCAACACAGTACTAAAAGTGCACCTCAGTTAATGGGGACAGCAGTGAAGTAGTGTCTGTGTGTGAACCCTAAGTTTAAATTAAACAGAGCACCATACTACAAGAAGCAAAACTCTATGGCCACTGATTGTCCAATAAAGCTTATACTTACCTGGTGTATTACCACTGTATTATGCATCACTTATGATTTCTATGCCATATTATCTGTTGTAAAAAACAAACTACAGATATACAGATACACACACACACACACACACATATATATATATATATATATATATATATATATATATATATATATATATATATGCATATGTGTGTGTGTGTGTATGTGTGACTGCATAATATACCTGGATAATTTACAGTTATAATCAGCAGTCTTTATTTAATGTGATAGTACATAATGCATGCCAGATGGAAATTATCACAAAAACCCTCCCTCATTCATCTGTAATCACCCACAGAAGCAGTTATTATTTGCTTACATCTGCTATCATTCTGTTGACTCTAAACCATTCTGCGTCTACAATCTATGCCACTTGGAAGTTTGAGAAACTGCATCATCTGGCAAAGGTTATTGATGCTTTCCCCATGTAAGTTACAGATAATGCCAGTTCAAAATAACGTTATTCTAAACTTTCAGTACAAATAAGATTATGTGCTATTCAAAAAATCCTGTGAGGTGGTGTCCTGGACCCATTAGGAAACACAACAAAACAGACTCACAAAGTAATGTGTTATTGTTTCCTGCTACTATGAAACTGGTTAGTCTTCATACAAATTAGTTTTTTTTCTGTTATATTTTAATGAAAAGGCTAATATGCAGAATCAAGGCCAGAACCAGCACAGTGTGATACTAACAACTACCTAGGTCCTGGTGTTGGCTGTGGGGGGGCATAATTGTCAAAAAAAAAAAAAAAAGAAAGAAAAAAGAAAAAAAAATATTCTCACCTACACTTCTTATCTCTGACGACTTGGGTCCACATAGCTTTTCTATTTTGACATGCAAAAGCTTCAATTTCTTATTTATCATTGGCTCAGAAGTAATGCCAATGAGATAGATATCCTGGAGTTTGTCACAATCAAAACAGATCAGTTGTAGACAACCCTACAACTATCACAGTAGTTTGGAAAAGCCAGTACAGCTCACTGCTGCAGATGTTGCCATGACTGTGTATGTGTGCGTGTGTGTGCGTGTGTGTGCGTGTGTGTGTGTGTGTGTGTGTGTGTGTGTGTGTGTGTGTGTGTGTGTGTGTATTTTTATGTGTACATGCACAGTAGAACAGAATGTTTCTGATTTTGGCTTATAATTTTTCCTTCAACCTTCTAAAATGTTTTATTTTATAATAAATCACCGAGTTAGAGTTGTCTGCCTTTTATCTGTCCCTGAATCTGAAGAACATCTCTGGTTTTGGTTCATATGTATGTACTTTCCCCTCATTAACATCATCATTTTGTGGTAAAACACTGAGCATTACAGTCAGTCATTAGAGTTTCACAGTTTTTATTTTTCAAAAAATGCATGATCATGCAACACCTGCTTTGCTGTTAACTTTTTAAGTAAATTAGAAATGCCTCCTGGAACTTAAGGTTCTGTGCTGTTAAACATCTGTTTCCTGTAGACTAAATTACAGAGTTCAATTCCCTCTACTATGTGACTGAGCAAGTCACATAACAAGACAGTGCTCCTGGGTCGCCACTGAAAAGGGATAACTCTTTTAGTAGGTTTACCCAGATAGCAAACAGCTAAAAATAAAATGAGTAATATTTTAATCTATCTTTTTTGGGCTTTTGTGCCCCAATATCTTTGGCTTTGTCAAGAAAACTTGAACACAGATGTTTGGAGGTATTGTTGTCTATTCCTTGTCAACTTTTTGGCTTTCTAGCTGCACTGAATTATGGTCACTAAATAATAACAGGTAAATGAGCTCAGGCATCGTATCCTTCAGAAAATGGTTGTTGATGCAAACCTTGTTATTCTAACAACTTTTTAAGCATATAAGCGAAGTATTTAAAATTTGTTTTTGAATTAAATCTTTCTTTCTGACAGGAATTGCAAAGGGATGCACTGTATGTTCCTGACAATAGTGAGTTTATATATATATATATATATATATATATATATATATATATATATATATTTAGAGATTCACTTCATAATCTCAAAATACTGAAATCTCGAATTTCAGTTTTTCGAGACCATGAAATCGAATCCATACAACACCAAAACACCAAAACAGCGAAGCCCAAAAACTCGGAATTCAAAACACCTAAAACACAGCACACACCAGACCACACATATACCAGAACAATCACATCACAACACAAACAAACAAAACAACACACATCCACAAACCTACAACATCCCCCCTACTTATATATACTAACTCCGAGATCGCACAAACAGTAAACAAAAGCAAACACACACACATTCTACAGTCCCTCACACACACACATCACACATATCAGCACACTCACATACACTCAAACTCCCACCCACAACCCTTACAAAACACTCACTTACCTGACATAGCATCTAAATCCACACACCGCACACCATCCACATAAATCCCAGACATTACGTAGCGTAAAACCATAACCGCAAATTCAAGATATTCAAATTCACGATTATGCACTTTTGCTGTTTTCAAATTTTGACTTTATAGTCTCAAAATACTGAAATTTGACATTTCAGTATTTCGAGATTATAAAGTGTGTGTATGTATATATATATATATATATATATATATATATATATATATATATATATATATATATATATATATACATACATCTATCTATATATCTATATATGGGTCTACTTCATAAGACCGAAAGACCAAAACAACGAAAATTAAAACAACGAGACCAAAAGCACGAACTTTCAAAATCCCGAAATATCACAATACTGAAAGTTTGAAATATCACCATACCATATGTCAACACCACTATTAGGATATTACCATTTAAAAATACACCAAATTAATCCATAAATTAGAACATAACTACATCCATAAATGTATATATATGTCTAAATAAACCTTACACATTGTGCTATGCACCGAAGACGCTTTACTCAGTACACTATGGAAGCCCCAGGAGTTTTAGGCAGCGTATACCAAACAGTGCCTTCACAAAAAGGGAAACAATTGTTACAAGTAGACAACTACCTGTACCATTTAGAAAGAACGAAACATAATAAAAGGTACTTGGGATGTAAATATAAAATCTCAGAAGGATGTAAAGGATGAGCTATTACTGTAGTAATACCGAATGGTGATTTGCTAGAGAAGTCTGTAGCACACAATCACCCAGCAGAACCCGGTGAAGTAGACAGATATATTGTGTGTCATGATCTTAAAACCAGAGCTACTTACAGTTGAGACACACCTTGTTTGATAGTGGAAGATGCAGTAGCTTCCTTACATTCTTTTTGCCACATACCTTGCAGGAAAGCACTACTGCAACAGGTGGGGCATATACAACGTAAAACAAGTTTGCAACATGCTGGTGAAGATTTAACAATGAATAGTATAGACTTTTCAAACTATCCATTGAAAGATGGAACATTTGTTAGTAAATGTATGACTGACCCTAGCACGGATACTAACATAGTTGTATTTACCAATATGAAAAGTTTATACGATTTAAGTCGTGCTTCAATTTGGCTCATGGATGGTATGTTCTTCAATAAAGGAGTGACCATATGTCAATTATATAGCATTCATGGTTTGTGAAGTACGGTACACACAGCAAAGCAATACCTCTACTCTATGCATTTTTGTCAAAGAAATCTCTTAAATCTTATAATTATTTTTGGCATTGCATATTTTATTTACTATCTCAACATGGCTTTGAAACACAGGTATGTTTTTAATTATGTGACTTCGAGATTGCAGCCTTGAAAAGTGTTAGAATGAATGTTCCCACAGCCCGCTCAAAAGGCTGCTTGTTTCACTTTGGGCAAAATATCTGGCAAAAGATACAATATTTAGGGTTGACATCACTGTATAATACATCTCAGTCTTTGCAACTTGCCATTAAAAGTCTTGTAGCTCTAGCATTTTTACAAGAGGAAAAAGTACAAGGTACATTAGATTTGCTTAAAGAATCCTTCCTATCAGAGGGTCGTGATGTGATTAGATTCTTTTCAGATTGGTATGTCTACAGAAAACAGGGTAAAGTTAACACCAGAACATCATCAAATATGAGATTTCCCCCAATATTTCCCATTAAATTTTGGAATGTTAATGAACTAAACAAGTTATGCTTACCACGTACACAAAACACTGTGGAAGTCTGGCACAGGAGACTTAAATGCCTCTTAGGTCGAAGGGGTACCAGTTTCTCAGTGTTATTATCATGTCTGGTGCGGGAACAGAATCGAGCTGAAGAGTTATATATCAGTATGGCATCAGGGTATGCACCGTCTCCAAAGAAACAGAAACTTATAGAAAGACATAAGCGGTTTCAAAATGTGTTGAGTAACAGATCAGAATATTCCTCGCTGGAGTTTGTAAGGCCTATCGCTAGACTACTTAAAATGTGAATCTGCTATCATCTCATACCAGTCTAGTTTTGCATTGTGTGCTTTGAGTACGTACTGTTGTAATTCTGTATATTACAGAATAAGTCATGCAATATAATCCTCTACAAGTATCATTTCTAATTACAATTGCAAACTACCTATGCAAACTAAGCAATCAGTATATTCACTTAAAACCCGATTGACACGTTCTAGTCGGCGTTTTAACTCTCGTTGTTATGGGTTTCGTTGTTTTGGCCTTCCGTGATTTTGAAAGTTCATGCTTTTGGTCTTGTTTTAATTTTCATTGTTTTGGTCTTTTGGTCTTATGAAGTAGACCTATATATATATATATATATATATATATATATATATATATATATATATATATATGTATATATTCACTTGATCTCTAACAAATACATGAGGTGCACAATCATAGGGGTGGCTGCGATTTAACAGTTGAGCATGTATATGTGTGTGTGTGTGTGTGTGTGTGTGTGTGTGCGTGTGTGTGCGTGTATGTGTGTGTGTGTGTGTGTGTGTGTGTGTGTGTGTGTGTGTGTGTGTGTGTGTGTGTGTGTGTGTGTTTGTGTGTGCATGCACCTGAGTGGGTTTTGTTTGTGTGTGTGTGCGTGTGTGTGTGTGTGTGTGTGTGATGTGTGTATTTGTGCAGAAGGTATATTTCACAATTGTCTCTATTTTTGTCATATTTGTGATCTGTTCCTGTTTAAAATTGTGGCTTTCTGGTAAGGTGTTGTTTACTGCAGCTACTAAGTAATGACTAACATGAGTTTCATACTTCATATCCTTCAGAAAAAGCTTGCCAGTATAAAACCTATTAAACTATCAAGTTTTTCAGTACATAAGAACAATATTTAAATCAGTTTGGGATTTTGGATCTTTGTCTCTGATTGAGTTAAGAAGTGGGAAGGGCAAGAGGTGTAATAGAGTTTGCTACAAACATATAAAGGACTGTGATCAATGGTTTTGTGTGTGTGTGTGTGTGTGTGTGTGTGTGTGTGTGTGTGTGTGTGTGTGTGTGTATGTGTGTGTGTGTTCATAAATACTTGGTTCCTGCATCTCAGAGTAATTATGGTGTAGAGTAAAGAATCAGTTACAGTAAACACGATCATCATCACATTGGCCATGTTTTTTCGATACGATATTTGGTTTCCTTGTTTTATTGACTGCTAACAGTATATTGATTTAGTTGCAAATAAACTGAACAGCATGAAGTATACAGGTTTAATGATAATATTTTAACAATAAACTAACTTATTTTGTTTTTTTCAGGCATGTGATTGTGAAATACAGTATGTTGGGCTACAATACTTTGTCTGGCATAATAATGCAGATTAGTAAAGCTATGAGTTGTTAATGAGATGTTTCTTGCAGTGTGTGGTTTGATTCCATCAACCTTTGTTGGGCATCTGTGATTCTCTGACCAAGTCACTTCATGAGACACTGCTCTTTGGCTGGTCCTGAAAAGGGACACTTGAGTCCATTGGGCTTACTCGGGCAATTAACAAATGTGTTACACATTGTCTTTTGAATTCTTGCACATTTCACATAGCCACTAATTAGTGCTTCACTATATGCTATTTGGCTATGACTCCCAGTATGCCTGTTGTAGTGCATTTGTTTGACAGATGCACTTTCAATAAACATGAGTGTTAAGGGGAGGAATGTTTATTGTTTCTTATGCTAAGTCGGTTTTCAGTGTGAGAGTTTTTTGCTTTGTGTAGCAAATGGCTGTTCATGTTTTGCTGTAAAAATTTACCTAAAAGCTTTTAATTAAATCCTGAACAGTGTTTTATGTTAATTTCAGAAAGACAGACAGTAAACGGGATATTGGTATGGTGGGGGAGGCATGCCATTAACCTGCATGTGGCCTTATTTGACCATGATCTGGCTTTGTATTCCCACAAACTAAGTAGATTTAAGCACACATGGATACTTCTGCTAAGTGCTATACAATGGAATATGATCATGAAGACTTCCCTGTTCAGTGTACTGTGCAGTTTTCTGAAGGTGTGTAACAATATATAGGATACTGTCACTATATGTCTCTACTTAGATTAGACAATGAACATTGCTATAAGCAGAACTGTTTGCAACACATTTTTGGTATTTATACCTGGCTAGAAGCTGTGGCACCATAACCTACAGAACTGTATCCTCATTGGTGGACTAAGGTAACTTGTGGCAGTATGGCACAAGGGAGCAAGGGAGACAATTTTGAAGCAACACATTCATTGATGTCGACTAACTATTGACATCACTGGGCCTTCATAGCTCCACATATGCCATTCTTGTAGATGATAGAGAAGCTGTGGTTTCATGATTGTTGCCATACATTTATCTCCCATTTTGATATGGATTTCAAATTTAAAATGGGTCTAATTGGCCATACTTTGCATGTACAGTTTTAGGTATGCTGGTTCCAGCTCTGAACTCTACAGATGCATTCTGAAGAATCTGCAAGATCTGAAAAGGCTGGTGATGAAGTCAAATGAGTGGAAACAATTGCACCTATTCAGTAAATGCTGATTAAGAGTAAAGAGAAATCAAAATAAACCATTTCCTTGTTCATTCAGATCGGACGTAGCTAGGTCTCTCCGCAGATGACTAAAATAGTCTATGCAGCAATAATTATTACCAGCTCAATTTCAAAAACACAAGACAATGTGCCAGGTTCAGTGAAATATCAAGCCGCTGTCAGCTATGTGAATGTTTTTGTAATATTAAGGTGACAGAGTGAACAATGCATGGTGAATTTGTTCATGGATTAAAATAAAATCATGCAGAAGTACATAACCCATGTGTTATTATGAGTGGCTTCATAAAGTCAGTTATGTAATGTCACAAGTGTTACAGAGATACTGCCATTGCTGTCCATTGAATGACCAAGCACCATGTTATGGAAAGGCAATATTTCAATGCCAATGTTTCTTTGGAGTTTTCACTACTACGGAGTCATTCCAACTCCATGATAACTCCAGTCTTTGTTGAGCTATCCTCAACTAAAACCTGGAATCTAGCATTCATTGTTTGCTAAAGAAAAAAAAAAACAAGCAGCTTGTTTAATACAAGTTAAAATGCATTTTACAAGACTAAATTATAGTGTTGCCTTAAATTTATATTATGACAACAATCTAATGCCATACTTATGCCAATAACGTTTTTTTTGCAATTATACCTTCTCACTTTTCTATAGAGTCCACAATATCCTCTACATCCTCTGTAGTAAGTTAGTTTTGGGGTTTTACTTCTTAGTTATATATCCTCAGTAGTAAGTTTAGTTTTAGATTGTACTTTGTTGGCTGCCATTTTAATTAAATGAACTAATGTTTGTTCATTTTTTTGCTAGATCCAGCAGTCTCAGTCTTATAACCTAGGGAAATTTGCAATTAAGTGCCACTGCCCTTTACAAGAACTCTGTTAACAGTCATTTGTATATATTTATCCTGTAACAAGGACAGATAATATGTTCCCATGTCCAAGGATTACCTATCTGAGCTCCATGTTTGAATTAATTTTGCTTGTTTTTGCATCTGATGTCTTTGTGTAAAGGGCTCCATATGTAAGCAAAGTCTATATAAAACAGCTATTCTTGAAAACTGTTTTATTCTGCATGGGATCAATAAGGCAGAACACAATAGAAAGTAGGGTCTTAGTAGGGCACATCATTATTGAGATTTGCTAGGCACAAGGTGATTGCTGTCATATAGCAGACTGAATCCAAACCTTAGATGGTATAGTTTAAACTAATATTATATAGCTTAAACTAATATAAACCCTACAGAGGCAACAACAGCCCTGCTTCCACTGCAATAGCTATCATGTTGACCTTGTGGCCTGTAAAAGCAGACGCCTATTTTGAAAGTGCACCTGGATACATGGGTGCACTAGGCTTTCACTAAGTATGCCATGGTAAAAAAATAATTTTGGGGGAGTGCGGTGAGAGAGAGTACATTCTGACTGAGAGAAAGGCATTGTGTTCAACCTTGAAAAAGCTGTATGTCTTAAAGGTGTATATCTAAGCTATTAAAGAAGATATGTATGTCTACAGTGGTGTACACATGTTACAGTACCAGTTGTGCAACGCAATGGTTTTAATAAGACACTTTTAGTATACGTGTTCAATCTTTTATTACACATTATCATATTATGCCATAGGAAGACAGACTACCATAGTGGGAGGGGGACCTTTGTCTACACATCAGAAGCTTCTGATTTCACTCCTGATCATGTACCAACCTATCATTTAATGGATAATATCAGATAATTGTCTTCTCTTGGAACTGTTACAATATGTATTTCATTTCTCTGTAAATTTTTATAATTGACTTATTTTTTCAACGTAGTAAAAAGGTCCAGCAGTTGACCTTAATTATCAAAACTTCAATTTTATACATTGAAGTCAGCAGATGTTAGAAAAACAAATAGCTTGGATGCAAATAAATGATAGCAAAACAAATAACTCACACTTTTATATGATATTCATTCAGTCATGGAACATCATTAGATGGTTTGTTTTAATTTATAGCAGATCTTAAAACATTATTACATAAGTAATGTGTATATGTTATATGATGCGTTGTTTCTCTACCCTTAGCAGCATAGAAATGAAAGGAAATATTAGCTCTCATTTGGAATCTAAACCCAAGACCTCCATCCTTAGCTGTTTATCTAT
Source organism: Protopterus annectens (assembly GCF_019279795.1). Taxonomy (NCBI): domain Eukaryota; kingdom Metazoa; phylum Chordata; order Ceratodontiformes; family Protopteridae; genus Protopterus; species Protopterus annectens. The sequence continues at coordinate 1,651,911,186 of NC_056739.1, read as the reverse complement.
GAATATTTGTTTAGTTGCTCTTATCTCTTAAATAAGCAAAAGAAAAAAGTGTGCTGTTTCAATTACATTCAGTTCTTTCCAATATAAATTTATAACATCACTTTAAATCATGACAAACGCATTTTGAAATTTCTAATATCAGTTTACAATGGAATTATAAATCATTCCGTAACACATTTTTAAAATTGTATTCCAATGCATGCAAACAAATACATATGAGATATTTTGTTTATTTCAGATTGCTTTCAACATTGCAAAAGCTGTCTAAGATATTTCAGTGTTGTATTTTGTTACAAGAAAGAAAAGAGGGCCTACTGCATTATTCCAGTCTAATGTAATCAAGCATTGTGCAACTTAACCGCAGGAAGCTGATTAAAATTGGTCTAAAACAGCGTGGTTGTGATGAACCTGCATTATAAACATACCATGCTAAAGCTGCATTGAAGACGTACCATGTTGCTTTTGTCTTTGGTGATTTATATCTGTTGTATAAGCTATGTGAAAAATAAATACCACACTGTGTTGGTATTTTGTCTGCATCAAGCAGTAACTCATGTCACAAATGTCAGGTACTAATCTCAAATGAATTTTAAGCTTGCTTTCTAGTATAATAACTCAGACTGCCAAAATTATTAGAAGGTAAAGTTATAAAGCAAGAATGAAATAGGACATTTTATCTAAAATGTGTCAGAAGTTATAGCATGTCAGGGTAAAGCATGGTCATGAATTAAATATGGAATATGAAGATTTGTGGTACATTACAAGATCAACATATTTATTTGTATTTAACACTTTCTTTCTGGTTTTGTCTTAGTTGGTATCATTTTATCTGTTACAGAACACCACAGCAATGACCATATCTTCAGTATGTTTGTCATTTAGTGGTGAAACCATCAAATGCCATCTTGAATTTAGAATATATATTTAAGGAAGTGTGGACACATAGGGGTTACAGGGAGCTTGCCCCATTTTTTGTATTATTTGGTGTGATGCTTTTCATTTTTATTAATATATAAATAAGGTATTATTTCTGCAGTTTAGTTTCAGTCTTATCATGTTCAGTCATTTAAAGCATGAGTCCTAGAGCAGGGAGCTGCTAGAAAGTGCAAAAGGCCAATGTCTTCCCCATTAAACAATATGATAACTAATTTCTAAGTACTCAAGGATTTAAGGTACAGTAGTCAGACTCTTGTCCAGCTCTGTGTAAGTCATGTTTTGTATTTGCGTTCATGAAAATGTTAATATTTTGTTTTTAAGTTTATCATCTTCAGTCTGTTAAGGAATCAGTTTTGTTACTGGGAGCTAGTTATTAAAATATACAAAGCAGCTCCTCTAGAAGAGGACAAATTAGAAGCTAAGAGTGAACAAGGCTGCAGCTTATATCTCACATCTGAGAGAGACGAATTCTTTAACTGGAGTTTCTCAGTAGAAAATTATTGCTTGTTCTGTTTGCATTATACTGCTGACAGTGATTCACTGTTTTTCAGAATTTTTCTTTATCTCTGCAGTTGTGCAACCATGGAGTTAAAACATATAAGTAAAGAGGTGTGAGGGACATACTAAGGATGGGAAGTACAAGGGGGCTTGCTGCTCTGATAAAATGCTTTTTCTGTATGTTTTTATCCAGAAAAAGCTTTGACTAATTGTGCTTGTTTACTTGTTGCTAGATCCAAACGTTATTCAAAAAGCATAGCAGAACTCTTTAAAATCTTTCTATCCCCCCTTAACTCCCTTGGCAGTTTAGCACGGAAGGCTAAAGCTATGAAGTACAAGAAATTATCCTGTAGTCTTGGGTTTGATTTCCTTGGTCTCTATTTGCCTATTGTTGACTCTTAGTAAATCTCTTAACCAGGTAGTGCAGCTAGGTTGCCCCTTAAAAATATGGTTATGTTTAATTTGTTTACCTGTTTAACTAATCAACAAAACATAAAAATTAAAATAAAAATAAGAATAAGTAACACCTAAATATTCTTGTATTTAAAATACAGCCCATGGACTGTTGTCCAGCTTTGGACTGTAATTTACACATTGAAGAAGAAATGAGAAAACTGTGATCAAGTCAGGATAGGGCTGTAAAGTACTCAGTCCCCTTAACATTGTAGGATTTATAACCTGATTACTTCTACCACAGGAAATCAAATGTCCAGAAGGTTTAGTAAGGTTCAGAGCAATTATACCTGCAAATGCAGAAACTACAACCCTTAGACAACTGAAATCTTAATCCCATGTTATCATTTTCATCAGTCTATTCTCCACTATACATTTTAGGAGCTGGAACCATTTCAGTTCTTCCTCTGGTAAATAGGCTGTTTTGTTACATTTCACAAGTGTTTATTACCTTAGTCATAAATGGCATTATATAGATATAAGTGGTTCTCAGTGCTCTTATTCAGGTGTTTGATTCATAAATTTGTGTACATTATTTTTATATGAGCCTAGTATGGTCATGGTTGTTATTATGTACAGTTATTTAGCTCCTAGAAGGACTGGTGGTAGTTCCTGGGACCTGGTGACTTGGAAGTTGACCAAGCCATGACACATAGCAGTAGCTGGTTGCAAGTCAAAAGACAGTCAGAGGCTATCCATGGTTAATTCATGACTCAGCAGACAGTCCGAGGCTATCTGACATGGTTAAATGACAACAATGGGATTCTATTATTAAATTCACAATGTCGCTGTCTTTTCCTCCCTATTTATTGTCCCTGCTATGAATAAACAACAACTCAGCATTTAAAATATTTTAAATTGACTGTTTCTCTCCACTAGAACAGTACCTTACTGTACTGTGGTGGTTTCACTTTCAAAAAACTTTTACCCTGTCCTTGCTGTTGTCTCCAATTCATTGATGTCATCAAATACAGGTTGTTTTCTGGCCAGTTGCCTCCCCAAACTGACATCACCATGACTGTCCTAAAAACCCACCCATGCTGTAATGTCACAGCTCCCTGGTCCTTCCCCTACCCATATAGAAAGTAAAGGCTAGAACAAGGAAACAGTACATGAGTCAAGTCTCTTACTGTGAGCTGTCAATCACAGCAAGTAATGGGTCAAATTACCCTTAGCACTCTGACAGCTAGGGAAGTTAAGTATGAAGGTGGATGGGAGATAAGTCAAAGTAGTACAATTCAGGCTTCACAAATAATGCAGTTTAGTCATTCTAAAAAGAAACATCATTAAAAAGCACTTTGAAAGTCTATTCTGTGGCATTTACACTATGTGTATTTTAAGTAATTGAACAGCATGAAATGTTACTTAAAACTAACTGACTGTATGGCAGTAGTGTATGCATGTAAAATCAATGCAGTGACAGGAGCTTTAGGAAAAAAGAAGCCTGCGTGATGTAACTTTTTACAGACAAGCACTGCATTTGGGATACCTATAAGCAGAATAATCAATCAGAATTACTTCAAGATGCCAGATCCCATGTGATCAGACTCAGAAAGTATGTATAAAAATATTTAAAAACCTGTAAATAGTTCCAGAGTGATGTTAAAATGTATTAAATACCAAACCATGATGAAATAAACATGCTTTTTGAGTCTGTGGGTATGGTTATCCTTTAATCCATGACTTAAGAGACAGGCAATATTCAAGCAGAGTTAATTCAACAGAAGTCAAAATACATCCGTGTGTGGATAATATATGACTCTACAGACAGTCACAGAATATCCAAACATTATTTTATTTTTTATTTTTTATTTATTTTTATTTAAGTTTGATGACCGGGGAAGTCCACTAGGCCAAGACAAGCCCATTTTCAGTGGAGGCCCAGGGTGAAAAGTACCACAATAATTGCAAGTTACATTTCACATGTTACAAAAGGACATAGTTCATATAGCTATTTAAACATTTACAGATAAGCTCCATGATATTTGCAATTGGCTTGCCGCAATGTTACAAAAATGAAAAGACATAATTCAATACAGAAATGTCAACATTTACATAAAGTGAATATTTTTGTTATAAACTCAATTGTAGGTTTAACATTTCAAAATATATAGCAACTAGCCATTAGTAGGTTAGGAAAATATTATGCATGGAGAGGGTAATAGTATATTTGAGATTGGAGAGTATAGTACAATAGATATTAGAGAGAAAATTAGTTTTTGGTTGGGGATGGATTGTTTTGGGTCGGATGAAGTAATAGTAGAGGTAGCTGGATGAGTCAGTGGAAAGGTGGAATGGGAGGGGTTAAGTTGGAGCATGGCAAGGGCATTCCCATTTGGAAGAAAGATGAGAGAGTAGCTGAGATTTGAAATTTGTATGGTTAGGTAGGTTACGTAGGTGTGTGGGGAGAGAGTTCCACTGTTTAGATAAGGAGTGGGACAGCAGTAGATGGCCAGGAGGTCGTGCAGGTTTGTGGACCTGAAGGAGATTTTGTTTTTTGGATCTGAGTGAGCGTTTGGGAATGTAAGGTTTTAAGGAAGTAGCAAGAGCTGGGCAGTTGGCAGGTTTAAAGATGAGCTTGTGGGGAATGGTGAGTTGTAGGTAACGGAGGTAGTTGGGTAGTTCAAGCCAATTGAGGGTGAGGAGGGAGTGGCAGTGGTGGGATGAGTTTTTTGAATTGGTTTCAAATTTGGAGATCTTGTGGTAGGAGGATTCAAGTTTGGACTGAAGGCCAAGATGGAGATTGGTGAAAAGAGGGGCACCATGCATAAGGGAGGGGAGTAGGAAGGTGGATGCAAGAGTTTGATGGGTAGAGGGGCTTAGGAAGCAGTTGTGCCTGTAGAGGAGACATAACTTTTGGTGGGTTTTCTTGATTGTAGAGTGGATGTGGGTGTCATATTTTAGTTCTTCATCAATAATGATGCCAAGAAGCTTGGTGTTGGGAATGATTTCAAGGAGTGTGTTGTTTGGGCTCTGTATGGTCAATGTGGATTTGTCAATGGAGTTTTTGGTAGGGGAAAAAAACATTAGTTTAGTTTTATTTGCATTTAGTGCCAGATGGTTAGATTGCATCCAGGTTTCTGTTTTTGGAGAAGGCTAGTTGGGTTTTTGCTAGGGGCTTGGGAGGGGGAGAAGGCTGAGCAGATGATTGTTAAGTCATCTGCATATTGGATGATAGATAAGTCTGGGATGGATTGGTGAAAGTTGTTAATGCATAGGTTGAAGAGAAGAGGGCCAAGAACAGAATCTTGTAGGACACCTGTGTGTGTGGAAAGGAAGGGGGAGGCTGAAGTTTTCCATTGGACAGCTTGTTGGTGCTTGGACAAATAGCTGGAAAACCAGGCAATGGTGGTGGGAGAGAGGTGTAGGGTGGAGAGTTGGGATACAAGTAGTGTGTGTGAGATGGTGTCAAAGGCCTTTGACAGATCTAGAAATAGTGTGGATACGAACCTGCCTGAGTTGCGTTCAAGGCTTATGGTTTCAAGAAAGGAAAGAAGGGCAGTCATGGTGCTGTGGCCAAGGCAGAAGCGATGTTGGGTAGGGGAGAGGAGGTTGTTTAGTGTTAGGTGTACCATGAGTTGTGCTTGTATTGTTTTCTCTAGTATTTTAGAAAGAGGGGAAAAGATTGCAATAGGAATGAAGTTGGTGATATCAGTATTTTTGCCACCTTTGTGGAGGGGGATGATGTAAGCATGGCGCCAGATAGAAGGGATGTATGATTCTTGTATGGATCTATTTATAAGAATAGAGATGGGATAGGCAATGCTGTGTGCAGATTGTTTGAGGAAGGTGGGTGGAAGGTTGTCGGGTGCATTGCGACAGGGTTTGAGTATGAGGAGAAGTCTTTTTATAGTGTTTATGGGGATAGGCTTGAGGCAGAAGGATAAGGAGGAGGGTTGATGATTGGGGTGATGGTTGGGGCAGGAGGGGTGGTGGTGCAGGAGGGAGGTGGGAAGCAGGCTGATAGTTTAGCTATGTAGTCTATGAAGAATGATTTGAACTGGCTGGCTTTTTCAAGGTTGGAGAGTTTGGGGTCTGGGAAGGGTGTTTTCTTTTTTTCCAGGATGCAGTATGAATGAGATGGAGTCCCAGACTTTTTTTGGGATTTGTTGAGTGCAAGGACTGGAGTTTGGAGTAGTGGGCTGTGCAGTCTTTAATTATTAGTTTTTTTGCAGTGTTTCATAGTTGCTTATACTCTAGGAGGGTGTTAGGGTTTTTATGTTTTTGATATTGTTTCCATTTCTTGTCCCTTTGGTGCAAGGCTAGTTTAGTATCTTTAGATAACCATGGGAAAGGATTGGTTTTGATGCGTTTAGTTAGAGCGGGGGGGGGCTTGCTGATTGAGAAAGGTTGGGAATGAGTGGTTAAAGTAGGAAATGGCATCATTTAGAGGAAGGGTTTTTAGAGGGGACCAGTCAGTATGCTTTAAGCATTCGGAGGAAGTTAGAGGGTTGAAAGAGGAGAGGTTGCAGGTTTGGATGTAGTGGTGTTGTTTATGCAATGGAGATGGGAGATTTATTTTATTTTATTTTTATTTTACATTTGTTGACCGGGCTAGTCCTACTGGATATATGTCCATTTTCAGTAGAAGCCCGGGGAGATAAGCTCCACTATACAGATAATAGCAACTTCAGGTACAGTACAAATTTAAGACTAGAATGCAATTGTTTGCATAGGACCTTAGTAATCTTACTAGTGAACATATTTAACAAAGAAATATAAATTATTTATAAGGAAGAGACACGTACGTAAAGTTGATAGCTTGGTATACAAGTTCATACTCTATAGTGGTTCCTTAAAAAGACTAAGTTCATACAGACTTTAGTTTAGCTTAAGAGATCATACTCTCTGTGATTTATGAAAGAGCTAGACTTAATGCAGCAATAGTGAAGTAAGTATACAGTGCACATAGCAAGAATGGGATTGTTAGTCTGGGTTAGTACAGGGGCATAGCCAGTGAGTTCTAAGGTATACTTTAAGTTTCTTTTTGAAAAGTCGAAAGAGATGAGAGTTCAGTGCAAAGTAGGTTCCAGGTTTTCCCCACAGTGTTGGAGAACAGTGAATCCTCAGCCTTATTGTTGGATTTGTGCATGGATACAAGAATTTTATTTGCTGAGCAAAGGGTTGTAAGATTTTTGTAAGGGGGGATAAGGCTGGTAAGTATTGGAGTATTGCTAGGATGATAAAAGGTCTTGTGGGCGATAATAAGTTGGTGAAATTGGAGCTGATTATACAGCTCCAGCCATCCTAGCTGTTTTAGATTATGGCAGTGGGAGGTTCTAAATGGGGATCCAGTGGCAAATCTGGCAATGTTATTATAGGAGGTTGCCAATTTGTTGAGGTTGTTTTTTGACAGATTAGTATAAATAGGTGAGGCACAGAGGAGAGTATAGATAAGATGGGTGTGGGCAATAATAGTTTTAGCTACTGGAGTAAGGAAGGGTTTAATCTTATAGAGGCAGCCTAGTTTTCTGTTAACTGATTTTATTGTAGTGTTGATGTGAGTGTCAAAGTTAAGGTTGTGGTCTATTATTACTCCTAAGAGTTTGGTGGTTGGGTCAGGAGATATGACAGTGCTATTATTAGATATGTCTGTGAAGTCTATTGGGGAGGACTTTTGTCTGTGAAGGCTGGTAGGTGATTGCTGAGAGGATCAGGTAATGTTCCAGCTTTGGTGATAAGGTTTGGGTGAGATGTTAGGATCCAGTCAATGATAGTACCAGAGGTACCATCTTTATTTGGTCTGGTTGGATATTGCATTAGTTGGAAGAAGTTGTACAGGCTGATTGTGTGGGGCAGGGCTTCAGAGTTAATAGTATTCAAGTTGATGTTGGTATCACCAAGTATATAGGTTTCATTTTTTATATTGGAGGACAACCAGGACAGGATGTTTTCAAGAGTTTTGATATTATCACTGGGGGAATATAGAGGGCAGTGATACATATGGACTTGTAGTTGTTTATTTTTAGTAAACCTATAATAATTTCAGCATTGGCAAAGGTTGATATTTTATTGGAGTAGAGAGTTATGGTATGGGAGGTGGGGTAGATTATTGTTACTCTACCTCCTTTTTTGTGGGATCTGTCATTTTGAATGATTTGGAAACCTGGTGGTAGGATTTCACTATCTTTTATATAGGTTTTCAGCCAGGTTTCAGAAATGGCAGTAATGTTGGGGTGGTTATGGGAGAGCCAGGCATGGAGGTTAGGGATTTGGTTTTTAGGCTTTGTGCATTAAGTGTTGTAAGGCGAATAGACTTTGAGTTTGTAGGTTGAGTGTAGTTTGTGGGTTGAGTGGAGGGTATGGTGAGATTGATGTTTGAGATGGGTCTGGGGTTGGGGTGGATGTTGCCGGCTAGTGAGAGAGGTGTGGTGGAGTAGAAGAGTGAGGCAGTGTGTTGGGCAAGGATAGCTTGGATTGTGTGAGAGTACTGATTTTCTGGTACCACATTTAAGAGGAGAGTACAGGGGGTTGGGTTGGGAACAATTTTGGTCTGAAAAATAGATTGGGCTAGAGGTAAAGAGTTCATGTGAGATGGATGAGTAGGATGGGAAGTGAGGTTGACGGTAAGATGTAGTAGAGTGTGTGTGAGAGTTATGACAAGGGATGTGAAAAAGTGTGAGATAGGTAAGAGAACAGAGAGAGATTAGTAGGGCAAATGGGGTTATAGGGAGAGATGTTATGTAGATCATTGTAGGAGGGGTGGATGTTTGGGGTGATGTAGATCTACAGGTGGGTGGAGTGTGGCTTATGGCTTAGGTGTATTGTGATTGGAAAGGTGTTGGGTGGGGAGGAGTCAGGGGATGTATAAAAGTACAGGTAGTGGGGTGGATGTGATTTGGGGGCAGGGTAGGGGAGCAGATTGAGTCCGAAGGGCAAACAGAGTGGGTTACACCTTCCAGGAGGAGCAGCAGCCACCAAACAGAAAATAATTAATTTATGAATCAACAGACAGTCAGAGGACATCGTGGCACAGCTAATTCATTTTTTGAGCTCTTTTCCATTTTCCTGCTTCATCCTATAGCCTCTACCCAGTATTCCCTGTCCAGCATCTGATATGTCAGCCACTCCATCCACTCCACAGGTTAACTCTGATTATAAGGCTGGATTTCACATGGATCCTAGGACATCCTTGTTTGTGTGTGTGTGTGTGTGTGTGTGTGTGTGTGTCTGGGGGTGGGGGTTGCCATCAACCATACACTGAGGTTTTGTCTACTTATACTCTGCCAATTAGTCCCCCATCCCTGCATTCACATGGTTATGTCCAATGGGTAGGTAATTGGGACATGTGGTGTTTCTTCCATCTATGCATTAGCTAAGCTTAATCCACCAATTTTTCTCCTCATAGGACCATACTCCCCATAGTAATGTCCTTGGCTTTCTCCAGGGACTGTCATTGGAATGCCCACATGACTGCTTTCCTGGGATAGGCACATACATTCCTCCCTATCAGCACCTTAGCCACAAAAGCTACTAATCAAACCCAGGTCGCCTGAGTTGTAATCAAGGCTTTGTCCATCTATGCCACAGTGCTGGCTGACATGGTTAATTCATGACTCAACAGACAGTCAAAGAATATCCAGGATGGTTAATTAATGACTCAGAATACCATTATAGGATATCTCAACGTGGTTAATTCAAGGCTACATTGTCAGAATTAACTGCATTATGAAAGCTAACCACTAAATCTTAATACCTTAAGACTTTACATCATCGGGCTAACCACATATTCATATTTTCACCAAAAAGAACTTACTTAGTAAGGAAATGTTTTGTAGGAGATTATTTGTATCTGACTACAGAATGAGAAAAAGCTCTAAGATGTGCTCTTTGGACAATAGCTATGTACATAATTGTGGCAACATCTAAAGAAGTATTATAAATAATGCGGGAGTTAATAGAATCAGTTCTTGCTCAAGCCATAATGGAGGACAGTGTTATTGTTGTTTCAAAGTCAGTACTGACTTCATCTGCTTCAGATACTAATGTTGTCTTCAGAACTTCAGAAAGATAATTTGACATTTTTGTGCCACGCTGTAAAAAAGTAATTTCAATAGTCCTTTAAAAACAGGCTGGTCTATGTTAGCAGGCAGTTATTTAATCACTTATACAACACATATCAACAATGTCAATAAAGAACTATCAAATGAAAGGAGTACAATCACTGGTCCAATAAAATGTCACATGCACCCTTATTATTCTATAATAAGGGTAAATGCAATTTCAAATAACAGTCTTGAGTGTTTGACTGCCAAATGCTCATAACATGATGTTTTGAGCATTTGACTGCCAAATGTATATAACTTGAAGCTCAGTCAAGAAATTAAAACCTTAGAAAGGACAATCCACTGGAAACAAAACAATAAACACAGCATTTGATGCATATGTTTCTTCAGCTCTTTTCTGGTCTTCCTGGTATATTCCGTGATGAAAGTCAGTCTTAAATACACAATGATGTCATGAATAGACTAATAGCATACCAGATAGCTTAGACAGTAATAGTAAAGTTTGATTTATTGCTGACAGAAACACAGAACTGTGTGCCTACTACATGAACAAATAATTTCAGTTTGAGAGTCAACATATCATTGTTTAATCATCATCATTATCATCAACCCCATTTTTTCAATCAACTGTGACCACCTCTTTTGATTCAGTACTCCTCACCTACCTTCTTTTACAGTCATATCTGGCTGTCACAAGTCTCTCATGCAAACCATCCATCTCTTTGGTAGACTACCCCGTTTCCTCTTGCCTTCTTCATACTTCTCCCAAACCTTCTTTACAAGTCATATTTTGCTTTCCTGCACATGTTCCTGCATCACTGTAATGTGTTCTCTATGACATTCACTGTGATTGGAGCTATGCTAGCTTCTGCTCTGAAGACATCATTTATTTGTCTGCCCCACACTGTGCATCATACCATCCATCTCAAAAACTTCATCTCTAGCTTCCTGAACTGCTTTAACTTCACTGTCCAAGTTTCTGCACTTTGCACAAATACTGGTTGCACCACTATTTTGTAAACCTTACTTTTCAGCTTCTTTGACATTCTTGGTCATACAGTACCTATCCCCAACACATTGCACCACTTGATTCTAGCTTTAACCTCCTCAATCACACTTTCATTTTCCTCAACCACTTCTCCCAGATACTTGAAGTTAAGATACTCTCTATTGAATACCAATAGGGCATATATACTCTTTTCAGAAATAGTTATTAAATATATGAATGCTGTGTCTTTGGTTGACCATAACTTTGCTTGATACCAGGAATTGCAATGCTGTTTGTTTAAATGTCTGGTTCATTGAATGTATGTTATGGCAAATGTTTACTCTGCTGTAAAAGGTAGGTGAGATACATACTAGGTTTGTGTGTGAGTGTGTGTGTGTGTGTGTGTGTGTGTGTGTGTGTGTGTGTGTGTGTGTGTGTGTGTGTGCGTGTGTGTGTGTGTGTGCGTGTGTGTGTGTGCGTGAATGCATGTGTGGATTAGGGTTAGACTAAGCATTAAATAAGGGTTAGGTTTAGTGTGTGTGTGTGTGTGTGTGTGTGTGTGTGTGTGTGTGTGTGTGTGTGTGAATGTGTGTGTGGATTAGGGTTAGACTAAGCATTAAATAAGGGTTAGGTTTAGTGTGTGTGTGTGTGTGTGTGTGTGTGTGTGTGTGTGTATGCCAGAAGTAAGTGTCCAAGTTGTCTTATTTAATAGTAGTGTTATGGGAAGGGTTTTTTTTAAGTGAAGATGCACATTAGAGTTAGGGGCAATGACAGAGTTAGAGTTAATACATATTACTAAGGTGGAGCAGGGGGTAGGTTTGTTTATGGTATGAGTGAAGTATAACTATGATGGGTTGATGGAGATGTAGTAATGGCATAGTCTTCTAAACAAGAAAGTTCATTTAATAATGTAATTACGATTGTGTTTAATTGTTTATTTATATATTTATTCATTTAATTAAGTTCATTTGCTGGGGTAGAACACTGATCAAACAATGATCAATTACAGGCTCAGATTGGACTACATCATAATGTAAAAAAATCAATAAACAGTTTACACATAGAGATGATTTACTTTTATGGGTAAGCACAGAAAATCTGACAAACAATATATACAGAGAAGATCTAAGAAACCAAATACATATACAGTTACAAAAGTGGAATAGAAAAGGGAGAACAGAGTCAATGTAGAAGTAGAAGTAATGGATATATGAGCTGTAGCAGCTAGGTTATTAAAGCTATTAGAAATTAGTAAGATGAAAGAGATGAATAGATTATGCATAGCAATCTTAAAGAAGTAATATTATGGTAATCTGAATCATAGTTTAGGATGCGTGAGTTAATCAGGTGGATTAGATATATAGGAATTAAAGGTGCCACTCAATTGGAGATGTTGGTTTAGGTAATATGTCCTTTTGATGGACAGTTCCATTCAAATTGTTTTACTAAGTGCTGTTTGAACAGTAGTCTGAACAGTAAACAGTTTATGTGATCAGTTAAATCAGGAGGAAGTGACTGCAATGTTGTGATGAAGAATAATCCTGTCAAGTCTTACTCAGAGAACAAGCATTTTGAGTACAAAAGTAATTTGGTGAGGAAAGTAAATTAGCTCAGCTATTTTCTAACAGCATACTTACCTAAATGTAAGCAAAGTAAGTCTTATTATATATAATCCACAAAATGAAGCAGCTTTTCAGGCAAAACAATAAGCTTAGAAAATTGTGAAAAAACCCACAGATGGCTCAGCACATTTCAGTTCACTTTATTCCACAGAAACACAGCACATTAACACTCCACCATACATTTTCATTTTAAAAATCACTTCCTCAGATGTGGGCTGTTCAAACTACTAGTGCTTTTATACCATTCACTTAATTACACTGATTAGGTTAATGAATTAATTGAAAGGTTAATTTAGTTTAAAACCAAACATTTTTCTTGTTGCATCTCTCTGTGTTGCTACAATTAAAACACATTTAATGTTACAATGTTTGATGAATAAATATGTAGAAATAAAAATATGTTTTAAATAAAAATCCTTAAAACACTTGACTACAAAGAATAAATTATAAAGTTAAAATACTATTAGAAACACATTTAATAGGACTCAATGGTTAAAATTACCAACTTGAATATTTGCTTTAAATGAACTTGATCTTCTATCTAGTGGATGAATCATGAAATTACAGGTATTATAAAAATTGCATTGTAAACCAAAGGCAAATTGTATAGCCTCACTCAGTTAAAAGAATGTTAAAAACAGGAAAATATAAGGAAAAAATAAGTTCAGTACCTTTGATAAATGAGTGTAACACTTGTGTTCATAACATATTACAAATCCAACGTTTTAATAAAAATACAAATACAAAAAAGCTTAAAGACCTACTGTATCTATTAGAAAACATGGGTAAAAACATGATAAAATTCACATAAAGTGCAAATGCATATCACAGTTTTGCTGCTCTCAATTTTAATAATGGGGCTATGGAGATATGTTCATTGAGACCCGGTGGTTTATTGGCCTCCAGACTTATCTGCCACCATAATTCTCTGTACTCCAAACATTCCTCCCACAAACTCCCTCTGCCACTCTTTTTCTACCCTTTCTATCACAAAAAATGTATAGTATGCATTTTCACAGATTTGTTTGTGTTTGTACAATGCATTAGTCTGTTTGTTTGTTTCTAGGTGATACATATGTTTGTATATCCTTCTCCTGAGCTTGCGTTCTGTCTTCCCTATATAGAATGCTTCACAGGTTTGACATTTCGCTAAATATACAAGCCCAAAGGAGTCACAATTATTAAAATCCTTGCCTTCCAGGGTGATTCCCCTGCTTTCCAAATACACACTTTCTGTATTGCTCATGTATGCACACTGTTGACAATGTCCACATTTAAACATTCCCTTCCTTTTTCTCAATCTCTGAACTTCTTGGTTTGTACCATTTTCCAATAAAAGTTTTAAGTTGCTTGAATTCTTATAAACTACTCTTAGCTTTTCATTCTTTAGTTTCTTTAAGTCAGTAAATGTTAAAAGTGTATTCCATTCCTTATCTATAGTCTGTCTTACCATTTTTGCACAAGCATTATACTCCAAGATGAGTGCAATGCCAAAATTGTCATTTGTCTTTTTTACTGGACCTACTGTATCAAATACTGGTAATCCTAATATTGGCTTAAAGTCATTTGGTCTCCTTTCTGTCACTTCTGTCTCAGTTTTGTCTGTCATATCACCTGGGTATTTTCTCGTCCTAAACATTTTCCTTAGTAACCTTTTTTTCCATTTCAAAGTCCCTAATATATTGCCCTTTAACTATATTTTTCTTGGAGTACAAAGGGAGAGCACTTTCAAAGTGCAAATAAGAGTTAGAATAGGTACTCTTTCTATACACCCTGGAATTAAAACGTGAGTTTTCCTTGTATATTTCTATATCCAAGTACACCAACTTCTCATAATTTATTTTGTAAGAAAATTCAAGAAAATTAGTACTGTTGTTAATATATTCAATAAATTTTTCTATCACTTCTTTTGGCCCTTCCCATAGGATACAGATGTCATCCAGGAATCTTCTATAAAGTTAAGCAAAAGAATGGATGGTGCAAAAGTAAAACTAGTAAATATAACACAAGCACCGAAGTCCCAGCACAAGTGCCAAAATTAGGGCTAGAATAACTATAAATAGTAGACCACCACACGAGGAAGTAATCCAAAAGCAGCAGCAGCAGTTTAATGAAACAATACGTAGAAACAAATAAACTTCACGTTTCGTCCAAAACTTCATCAGAATGACAAACACACAGCAAAATAACATTTAAATACCCTAATTAAATTCAAACTAACCAGTAAAAATCCATGTGTCATGAATATGTTAATTAATTATGAACACATTAAATCTCAAAATCCTGAATTGTCACAGTAAAAATGTTAAAACCTATAAAAACAGTGTAACTTTATTGAATTGATGACATAAAATCCATATAAATACATTTAAAATGTAATAAATACATTCATTAAACTGCTGCTGCTGCTTTTGGATTACTTCCTCGTGTGGTGGTCTACTATTTACAGTTATTCTAGCCCTAATTTTGGCACTTGTGCTGGGACTTCAGTGCTTGTGTTATATTTACTAGTTTTACTTTTGCACCATCCATTCTTTTGCTTAACAGTATTTATTTATGGAGCTCTCAGCGAACAGTGCCTCTGATACCGAGGGCAGGAAAAATGAAACTGGTGAACTGCGTAAGCTTATTGGACAGCTTACGCAGTTAGTGTGCTTGTTGACTCCTTTGAGTCAATCTATCATGACGGCGTGCACTAATCTTTCCCTACCAGGTAACCAGGAAGCCCTTAGGCGGTCAGCTTCGAATGAAGGGATGCCAAGGGAACAAGAACGGGTCGCTAATGGAGCTAATGTGAGCGCTAACTCGGATATGGACATTTTAAAAGAACTACCGCATTTTTCCTTTAATGAGGCTAGAGAGAGATGAACTGGTCGGTCAACCCGAGCTAATACAGGACACAATGATTCTATTCATGCATCTGGAGTATCACAAGGTACTGAACAGTTGTTCAATGACATTGTGAACACTAAGTTTGACTTTATTAATGGAAAAACGTCTAAAAAAGCATTTGGTTCATATAAACAAACCCTGGATGATTTACATTTTTATCTTAATAAGTACAAAATGTTGGAGATGGACAATGCTTATCTTAAAAACTGTATTAGTTTAAAGATTGTTCCTAAAGGGTTAAGAGTTAGTAAATACCCTAACAATGTTTTTGAAGGGACAGATTTTCACAAAAATCTGATTCAAATATTTGATGATTGTGGTTTTTCTATTATGCGTGCCATTATTGTAAACAATGAACATGAAATGGAGAAATTGTATAACATTATTGATGAAGCAAACAAAGCTATAGTTAACGACCTTATGTTCTCTATTGATGAACAGAGAGGCCATTACAGGAATTTATTTAAAGATGTAGAGAAGCATTGTGTAGAAGTTCAGAACAGGAAATTCTCTAAAATTGATAGAGACTTGCACGAGTATAAAACTTACACACATTACCCCAAACCTAGGTCTTGGGGTAAACAGTTGTCTAACAATTCCTACAGAGTCAACGATGGTCTACCTGTGCATGATTTAGATGTACACAATGAAAATGAATTAGACAATGATGAATTTCCCCCATTACGTAGGTCCGAGAGACTAATGTACAAAAACCCTGTTAATTATAATTCAAAAAACTACAGGGGGAAGGGGGGTTATTCCTCTTGGAGGGACAAACAAGTGGATCACTAGATCACATTATCAGTGATGGGAACAAATTCACTTACAACAACTTCAACATTTTCAACTACTCGCATATTACACTTACCAAGTTTCATTTTGATTTATTTTCAAAAGGTTTTGGCTTTATTCCACAACGCAAAACAAACATTTTTAGGTTGCTTGTTGATATCAAGTTGTTTATTAGAAAGAAAAATTTGGAATTATTTTTAAAGGAAAGCAATTGACAACAGGTACTAATGAGCTAGTCCGTAAGAGCAGTTTTAATCCACCCTTGCACCCTCAATTAAAGAACTTTGAATTATCATTAGAAAGGGAATTGAGAAATGGTCTGAGGAAAGATTATACACGTCCTAACTTTACTAATTGTGAAGAGGATATACTAGTGACCTTGAGTAAGGATAAAGAAGTTCGTGTTATGAAACCTGACAAGGGTGGAGGGGTAGTTTTTATGGACCGAAACATGTATGAAGGAAAGATGTTAAATTTATTAAATGATGTTGAAAAGTACAGTGTTACCTCTATCAATGAGATCAATGTTGCGTATAAGAGAATACATGTTTTACTGAATGACCTATTGTTTGAAGGTTTGATTGATTTAAAGATTTTCAAATATTTATATGTGGAGAAGCCTAGGATTCCAACTATTTTTGGAATCCCGAAGGTGCACAAAGATTATTTGGATCCCCCCCTTAGACTCATTGTTGCTTCCGAAGGATCAGTTACAGCACCTCTTGCCAAGTATATAGATTTTAAAATTAAGCACATAGTGAACGAGAATGAAAACATTTTAAAGGACTCTTGGCATTTTCTTAGTAAAATAAAACCTCATTTGTATGGTGAGACTACTGGTTTTGGTACACTAGACGTTGTTGATTTATTCACCAGTATACCCCATGATATAGGTTTAGCCTGGTTTGAGGAAATGTTACTACCCCTCAAAAGAATTTCTCACCATGAATTTAGAACTATTCTAATTTTAATGGAAATAGTATTGAAAAACAATTTCCTATTATTTGAGGGAGAATACTACAGGCAAACCAAGGGGGTGGCGATGGGAGCACATTGTGCACCTACTTACGCCAACATTATTATGGCTTACTGGGAGAATAAATATGTCCTGATACCTAGGTTTGAAAACAAGTGGACATTATATGTTAGGTTTCTGGATGATTTATGTTTTTTGTGGAAGGGCACCCTAGATGAGTTTGAGGTTTTTGTTGATTATTTAAACAGTACTACAAACTTCCTCCAGTTCACTAAGTACTTTAACACCACTAAAGTGAACTATTTAGATGTATATTTGGAAAAAAATGGCCAGTGCTTTGTGTCAAGTGTGTACAGGAAGAAAACATTCTCCAACACTTACTTACATTTTTCAAGTTCTCACCCATTTTACCAGAAAAGAAGTGTTTTAAAAGGACAAGCAGTGAGAATATGTAGAATGATTTCGGATGATTTTTTGTTCACAAAGGAATGTGACTATTTGAAGTCTATGTTTTTGGATAGAGGTTACCCTATTGAAATGATTGATCAGATATTGCAGGAGGTTGCTGAAGGAAGGAAGGGTAGATTTGTACCCATATTAGGTAAAGATTTTAATGATATCAATGCTACGACTATTAAAAACACTCCTAATGATGGACATTCCTCGGGCCTTATTTTAACCTATGATGGACAGACTGGCAAGGTTAGAAAGATTGTTGACAGGGAATGGAACAATTTTGCAAAGGTATCCGATTTGGGACATATCTTTGATAAAGAAATAAAATATATTTATAAAAGGGGTAGTAATATTAAAGGAATTTTAGAAAAGGTCAGCAACGCCAAGCGACTTGATGAGAATAAAAAGAAAAAATATGGTGTCTTTAAATGTGGAGCTTGTGGGTACTGTAAGAACTTGAAGACTGGTAGTACATATTTTTTGGCAGCCCGTAAAAAGACACTTACTTTAGGCTCCTTTGCCAATTGTAATACCAAGGGTATTATATATATTGCACTATGTGGAAAATGTGAAGCATTCTACGTTGGTAAAAGTGAAAGAAAAATGAAACAGAGAATTTACGAGCACCTGTATGATATTAGGACCAAACGCGACACAAATTCCTTGTATAAGCACACCTTGGTCTGTGATGGGGCTTATTTCAATTTTTTTGTGTTAGAAGTGGTACCACCAGACCCTAGAGGAGGCTGTTGGGAAACTCTGGTTGCATACAGGGAATTATATTGGCAGATTATTTTAGATTCTAACAAATTCCCAGGTATTAATGACATGATTACTTTAGCACCTGTTTTGAAGATGAGATCAGCTAAACTTTAATTTTAACATGTGTAATTTGTAGTAGAATTTATTTATGTAAAAAAAGTTTTTTAAAGAACATCTAGCTATTTAAGCCTATTATTATTTTCTCCACTAGAGGGCATTACAAGATCACTCAGCACTACAACACAAAGAAGTACTATACAAATACATTCTTATTTATTAATATACCCTTATTTATTAATTATATGTATTTATTACATTTTAAATGTATTTATATGGATTTTATGTCATCAATTCAATAAAGTTACACTGTTTTTATAGGTTTTAACATTTTTACTGTGACAATTCATGATTTTGAGATTTAATGTGTTCATAATTAATTAACATATTCATGACACATGGATTTTTACTGGTTAGTTTGAATTTAATTAGGGTATTTAAATGTTATTTTGCTGTGTGTTTGTCATTCTGATGAAGTTTTGGACGAAACGTGAAGTTTATTTGTTTCTACGTATTGTTTCATTAAACTGCTGCTGCTGCTTTTGGATTACTTCCTCGTGTGGTGGTCTACTATTTACAGTTATTCTAGCCCTAATTTTGGCACTTGTGCTGGGACTTCAGTGCTTGTGTTATATCTTCTATAAAGTGACCAGTTGTTATTGTATATTGATTTGGTTACCATCTTCTCTTCCCATTTGGCTAAGACCAAATTGGCATAGGTGGGTGCACAAGTGGCACCCATCGCTACTCCTTTCTTCTGGTGAAAAAATTCACCTTTGAAGTAAATGAAGTTGAACTTTAGAACCAAATCTATAAGCTCCATCACCACAGTACACTCATCGTGGGTTAAAGTCTCATCCTCAAAAATTAGTTCTTCCAGGTATCTTAGTCCATCACTGTGGGGAATGCTTCAGAACAAATCTACAACGTCAATTGTTAGGAAACATAAATTCTCATTGTATAGATCATGATTCAATGTCCTTAGAAGATCCCAAGAATCTCTCAAAATGTTGGTTCTCTTAAGCCACAGTTTCTTAAGCTTAACATCCACGAATTTGGCTAGCGGTAAAGTTTTGGAACCCTCAGCCGAAACTATTGGCCTCAAAGGGGGATCCATTCCATTCTTATGTATTTTGGGGGTTCCAAAAATAGTAGGAATTTTAGGTTTGTCCACTTTTAAATATTCATATGTCTTCCTATCTAACAATCCATCTAAAAATAAACTTTCTAAGGCCATATCTATCCTTTTGTAACTAATATTTATTTCATTTTTTGAAACTGTGGAGTATTTGTTAGGGTCCCCTAAGATTTCATTCATTTTCCCCTCATAGTCAAAGCTGTTCATCAATACTATTCCCCCACCTTTGTCCGGTTTCATAATTCTTAAGCCTGAATCCCCTCTTAATTCATCAAGGACACTGCTTTCAGCCTGGCTTAAGTTCCTTGTATAGTGTACTTTCCCATACTTCTTTCTTATTTCATTCTCAAGTATATTCTCTAGATTTTTTATCTGGGGGTGCAGTGGGGGATTGTATGTACTTCTTTTTACCAGATCTCCTGGTTCATAATTTTTATTCTGATCAAATATAACCTGGAAGTTAATTTTCCTAGTAAAGGTTTTAATATTCATAATTGTTTTGGTTAAATCTCCCCTTCTACTAGGAATGAACTTGGTTCCCTTTGATAAGAGACTAAAATGTTCTTTGGTTAAGGAAATATGACTGAAATTGTATATACTAAAATCTTCTAAAGTATATCTATAGGGGTTTATTTCATCTTGCAGAATGGAATTGTTTTCCAAGTTGGGGAGGTTGGTACTGAGTTGTCCTAGTACCTCCCCCTCCCCCTTCTTGCTCCCCCCCGAAAATTTGTGTACCTATATTGTTGTTCATAACTCTCCCTATTCTTTAGTCTGTCAGACCTACGCAAGGGGCAGTATTTGGAGACATCATCTAAGTCTGAAACCCGCTCACTAACTACTGCATTATCCTAGTTATCATCATCTGTTGTTCCTTCCATATTGTTATTACCCCATGTCCTTCTCTTCTTCTTTGGGTTCAGGTAACTTGCCTTATTTTTATACTCATTAAGGTCCCTTTCTAGCTTTTTTATTTTTCTCTTAACGAAGTTATCACAATCATTACTTGTGCCAATAAAAATATTGTCATATTTCATTCTTTTTCAGGAATTATAAAACTCAAGTCATTTTTAATGCATTCATTTAAAATATCAATCTCTTTAAACAGTTCAGCTTTAATCCTAACATTTTCTTCAATCATACATCTTAATATATCTAGCCCACATCTGTTAAAAACTTCTAAAAGGTCTTTGTGAAATATACTTCCCTCAATCACATTGTTAGGGTATTTAAATACCCTTAGCCCCATTTAGGACTATTCATTCACTTATACATTCATTTAAATAACTATTTTCAATATCCAAACTTTTGTACTTGTATAACAATTTTTGCAGTCTATAAAGTTTGGTTTTGTAAGAGTCAGTAACTGGTGCAGGTTGAACTACTTTTTCACGAAAATTCATTGAAAAACTGACAGAACGCAAGCTCAGGAGAAGGGTATACGAACATATGTATGACCTAGAAACAAACAAACAGACTAATGCATTGTACAAACACAAACAAATCTGTGAAAATGCATACTATACATTTTTTGTGATAGAAAGGGTAGAAAAAGAGTGGCAGAGGGAGTTTATGGGAGGAATGTTTGGAGTACAGAGAATTATGGTGGCAGATAAGTTTGGAGGCCAATAAGCTACCGGGTCTCAATGAACATATCTCCATAGCCCCATTATTAAAATTGAGAGCAGCAAAACTGTGATATGCATTTGCACTTTATGTGAATTTTATCACGTTTTTACCCATGTTTTCCAATAGTTACAGTAGGTCTTTAAGCTTTTTTGTATTTGTATTTTTATTAAAACGTTGGGTTTGTAATATGTTATGAACACAAGTGTTGCACTCATTTATCAAAGGTATTGAACTTATTTTTCCCTCATACTTTCCTGTTTTTAACATTCTGTTAACTGAGTGAGGCTATACAATTTGCCTTTGGTTTACAATGCAATTTTTATAATACCTGCAATTTCATGAATCATCCACTAGATGGAGGATCAAGTTCATTTAAAGCAAATATTCAAGTTGGTAATTTTAACCATTGAGTCCTACTAAATGTGTTTCTAATAGTATTTTAACTTTATAATTTATTCTTTGTAGTCAAGTGTTTTAAGGATTTTTATTTAAAACATATTTTTATTCATACATATTTATTCATCAAACATTGTAACATTAAATGTGTTTTAATTGTGGCAACACAGAGAGATGCAACAAGAAAAGTTTTTGGTTTTAAACTAAATTAACCTTTCAATTAATTAATTAACCTAATCAGTGTAATTAAGTGAATGGTAATAAAAGCACTAGTAGTTTGAACAGCCCACATCTGAGGAAGTGATTTTTAAAACGAAAACGTATGGTGAAGCATTAATGTGCTGAGCTTCTGTGGAATAAAGTGAACTGAAGTGTGCTGAGCCATCTGTGGGTTTTTTTCACAATTTTCTAAGCTTGCCCTACTCAGGGCTTTATTGTTTTGCCTGAAAAGCTGCTTCATTTTGTGGATTACAAGTTTTATTTGGAAGCTGCTGTGAATTTTGTTTTGTTTTTTTCTTATTATATATATTTGATATTGTGTACCATTCACAGTCTTAGGAGGCTTTGGTGTTTGATTCAGGTTTCCCATAAAATTCCCTTTTAACATTTTTTTAACCATGAGTAAGATGAAGGCATTTTTATTGCTTTGAAGTAGTCTGATATTTTGTTTATATTTGTTAACCAGGGTAGATCACTAATCTCCATGGATCTTCTTTAGACTTAGCCAGGGAATTCTGTCTGGTTAAATGACTTAGAGTCAAAATGTTTCGCAAATGGAGACAGAATCAAACCCTGGACCACAGGAAGCAGCTCTTTAACAGCTCATTGCTTTAATATTCTCTACCAGCAGACAGCCTTTTCACTTTAAATACTAAGAATGATGCTGTAGGAGCATTCTTTTGATTTTTTGTTTACTATTAGTATATTAGATTTGTTAGTTTAAATGGCATGGCAAATGGCTATAGAAACTATAAAACTGCCATCAGTTGCCTATGTGACCAAATGAAAATGAGCACTTTTGTTTTGTTTGATAACTTTTAAACATGTATATTCTGCATTTAAAAAGTATATCTAAAAATACATTTTGGATTTATATAAAAACATATTTTTAATTTGCACATAGATCTGGATTTGAATAAATCAAAATGAAAAGCAGTGCCACATTGCAAAAATAAAGATCAGGATAGTGGGATATTAACGATTCAGGTTAGACATGGAGGTAGAAACCTCTGTATAATCATGTCATGTCATGTGCATGTTTAAGTAGTAGCTAGAGTTTATAGTCCATCTGGGAAAAATGAGTAATTGCATTGTGAAGATTTACTTCTGTCATGAGACTTCAGAACCAATTTTGATATCAGTCAAGAAGCAACCATACCTAGAAATAACATATTCTACAAGCAGCATTCATTATGTCTCTCTATGTCCAAATTGCTGCATTTAGATTACTAGAAGCTTAGGATTCTAAAAGATAAGATGCACTCATCTAAACTTAACATATTAAACCTTCTCAAGAACTGATTTGGGTCTCAAATGTAGCTATCTAAATGATTGTATGTGTGAGACAGAAAAAGGGACAAACTATCATCTTGCAATGCCAAAGCTAGATCAAAAATAAAACAAACAAGCAAGAATCCACAACATCTAAATTAATACAAGAGTATTTTAATCACTCAATTTCTCACAAAATATAAATTTATAAATTAAAGATAACTAGTAAGAAACAAATATATGGTAGTGATAGCTTTCCAACAGAATGGGGAAGTGGTTTTAGAAAATATTCCAGTAGATTCATTAAAAAAGATTGTGAAGCACTTCAATGAAAAGAAATGTTGATATGGTATGATTTGGAAACTTACACCAAATGAATAGACATTTATTTAAAGAAAAACATCAAAAGTGGACCCTTATGTGGAAATATATACATAGTGTTTTGTTACCCTTTATGTTGTTGTCTTTCAGCTTTTCCCGGTTAGGGGTCGCCACAGCGGAACTCCGGTCTGCTAATGATTGGCAGTTGATTTTCACGAATGCTGAGGTACCAGCTCGATGTTCAAGCTTCAGTGAAGGCATGCCCATTTATGCATGTCTTTTGAATGCCCACCCAACTGCGGGGAGGACGTGCAGACTCCACACAGAAGGCACTCCCCGCACTCCAGCCAGGAATCGAACAGGAGAACCTCTTGCTGTGAGGCAACAATGCTAACGCTACCGCTGCACCACTGACATTTCCAAATGTAGTAAAGTGACTTCTTCAATCTGTTGCAGATACAGTAAAGATGTAAAAGCTGACTGGACATATATGTTTATGGATTGTGAGAAATTAAATGTTTAATAGGAAGAGACAAGTAATTTTTTAAAGGACCATATCCTCATAATTGTTCTTTGACTAGATCAACAATACTAATGAAAGTTCCACTTCCATCTTCTGTAAAGGCCAGTCGACTTGCAGTAGGTAGAAAGGTTATTACAAAAAAACTGGAAAACAAATTCAGGTCCTAAGTTTAAAGAATTATTAAATTTAGAAACAATTTTATGTAAAATTGAAACAGAAGTGATTATAATACGATCTATAAATCATATTAGGACATCTGGTTGCTGGGTAATCTTCAAATGTTGCTATTAAAATACCAAGATAATTGATTTAACTACATTGGATTACTCTGATGGACTAGTGTACTTTTGATACCATGTGACAGTATATGTGATATCGAATTTCTTTTATTCTTTGCATATATTGTATATATGTTAAATCAATATTGTTTTAAACAAAAAAAGTGGACCCTTATGAGGAAAGTTCACATATCAGCATTATATCAACAAGCAAAGCAGAACATATAGATCACTTAGGTTTACAGATACAGTTATGCTCATTTATGTGGTAAACTTCTTGTTCCATAGATGAAGATCAGAGAGCTGGGGAAACATTATCTCATATGTCAAAGTTATGGCTCAGGTTTCCTTTGTGAGTGATTCTATCATAAACTGACTGACTTTTTATAGCATTATCCATATAATCAGGTAGGATACTAAGACATTTAATAAAAGCCTTCATGAAAACAATTGAACTTCAGTGAGTTAATGTGCTCAGCTTTCAAATAATGCCTAGTCAAGTAGAAATAACAATTAACAAATTAAAAAATAATAAGTCACCTGGCCTAGATATTAGACTTACTTTACTTTATGAAGCATTTAAGGACACAATAACATTTTTATGGCAATTATTACATTTGTATATAACTTCTATTAGCAATTCTGTTAGGTTCCAAAAGTAAGCTAACCTTTTATTAATATCTACATAAAGTAGGGCTGACTTGATCACAGATTACAGACCTATCTCTCTACTGTACATGGACTATAATGTTTTAGAAACAGTGATAGATCAGTATTTCCTGAGTGGAGTCAGTAACCAAAAAACTCAATCAAAACAAAAAAAAATGAATAGTCCACACTTTAAACACCAAATCCCCTTGATGGCAGATCCACAAAACATGGAACACAGATTAAAAATGAGCACTTTTGTTCCTTTATTTTATAATTGGAACTTCATCATTTTATACAATGAATATAAGGTATAAATAACTTGCTTTGGGTAGTTAAGTGAAGTATAATAACATCTTATAGGCTCACATGATTGGTTTTATGTGTATATTCTGATATTTGTATTTATTTATACATATTTATAAGCATCTTTTATTCTTATATTCTTATATTTTTTATTTTTGTGATGGAATTTTAACGTCTTATTCGGTAATTCATGAAACTATGTTAATGGATAGTTTTAATTTTAAATAGTATATAATGGAAACACGTAAACAGTGTATTTATTGATTCATTTCCAGTTATAAAATAACTATTTCCTGAGTGGGGTGAAATATGAGATCTTCACTACTCATGTGGGTTTTTCACCTGGTAAACTAATTTGACAGTTTCGTCAGAATTTACAATAAACAATTTTAGAAATGAAATTGCTTGGTCATTTACAATGTGATGTAGGTCTGGTAATCATCAAAGTGCGCAGGCACTTATTCTCATTAAATGAAACTTTATCTGCAAAAATTCTAGAAAGATTTGAGTTTTTGGATCAAATTGCTAATGTTGTAAAAATTGTATTCCATCAGGCAAGGCCTTTTTATATAGTAATAGGAAATGTTTGAACATGTTCTCACAGAAGAATTACATCAGACAGGGTTCATTGGTGCTTACTGCGCTATTGATCTGTCAGGATCTTTAT
This sequence comes from Protopterus annectens, assembly GCF_019279795.1. Lineage (NCBI taxonomy): Eukaryota > Metazoa > Chordata > Ceratodontiformes > Protopteridae > Protopterus > Protopterus annectens. Next base: position 1,651,885,351 of record NC_056739.1, on the reverse strand, counting down.
AAGCCCTGCCATATATTCTCATTAATATTTAGCCCTTATATTTTTTTTTATCAAATTTCTTTTTTTTTTATTAATTATACAAGCATGAAAGAAAAGAAAATAAATACAAGTCATATCCATGTAGTACAGTTGATGTTACATCATACATTCCATAAATATGTAATAGTGGTTATTGCCCATTTTACACATTAACATTCATATTAAACAGATTATCATGAGGCAGTTTCTTGTAACATATTAACATCTGCGAGTACTATTATATGTAAAACATCAACCTATTTTATGCTAATAATATTCTACTCTAATAATAAAGGGAAAAAAAAGATATATGTACAAATATACAAATGTCACCCTAATACTTTGATTGCTAATCCAGCATTGATGAGTTACTATCCTTAAAATACCTAGATTTTAACAAATACCTAGATTTTAACAAAGTGTTTATGACAAGATCTCATTTAATGTTTTACAGTATGTTTGGTAGTATGTTTGATTTCTCTGACTTTTTGTGTATAGTTTCTTGGCTAATATGTGATTTTTTGCCATGCTTTTGTATTCTGACCAAGTTAATTTTGATCTATCAATCCAGTTTTTTGCTATATAAGCTTTCAACAGGTTGCATAGAGTTATTGTAATATGTTTAGATAAATTATTAATGTTACCTTTGAATATATGTAATATAGCTGTTTCTCATGAGAGTGTGAATTTTGAATACCCTGATTTTTTAATAGGCTTCTAAGTGAATACCATAGTTTATAGACTGTTTTACAGCTCCAGAAGATGTGAAGGATATCTGCTTCTTTATTAGGGTAAAAGGAACAGTAAGGTGACTTGGATGGGTGAAATTTGTTAAGGTGTACAAGTGTGTGGTATGCGTTGTTAAAAATCATGAGCTGTGTGTATATTAATTTTTTGTACGGTGTCAATTTCATAGTATTTTTGATAGCTACTTCCTTTTGGTTATCTGTTATGGTGTTATCTTTTCTTTCCCAAAACTTTTAAAATACAATGGTGTTTTGATATTTAACAGTTGCTATCAACTTATATGTGTTTGATATCATTTTCTTTTTACTTAATAGCATTTTTATAATTTGTTGTGCCAACCTGACCTCTTGTTTGACTACTTTGATATCTTTGGTTATATTGCTTATTAGGAATAAGATTTGTTTAATTATCAGGTTATATTTTTGCTAGCTTTAATTAAGTTTGTGATGTTTTCCATTGAAAGATTTCTTATTTGGTAAAAATCCCAAACTGTATAATTTTTTATTAAAGGAAATTTGTCTAGATTTACCATATTGTTTGTTAGTTTTATATCTGGGTTGTTGTGTATTGGTTGCAAAAGCATGATTGTGTCTGTTAAGTTTAATGAAATCAGTAGATTTTTGAAAATTTCACAGTTGTTTATTAAGATTGGGTGAATTTCTATTGTCTTAAGAGTTTCCTGTTTTAAGAAGGGAATTGTTTTTGGATTGATTTTATATTTTATTATGTCCCGATGTAATAATATAATCCATAGTGGGTACCATTCATTCCTTATTGGGTCATGATTTGCTATCTGCATGATATGGCTTGCATTAATAATTTCATAGTATAACTGAAAATCAGGAAGGTCTAGGCCTCTTTTTTCTTTTGTGGGTATTACCTTATTATAGCTAATTCTTGTACTTTTTGGGTATCATATGAACTTTGCTAGTCAAACTTTCATCCTATTAAAGAAGGTAACTCTTATTTTTATCAATATGGCATTGGGATGATATAAAATTTTAGGCAATATGTTCATTTTTATAATTGAGGCTTTGGACAAGGTAGATAGTTTAAGCTTTTCCCATTTATTAATATTCTCAACTATATTTGACCATGTTTTACCAATATTATTATTAAACATTTCTGCTTGTGTATTACTAAAATTTATATCTAAATACTTCAGGGTATATTGCACTTTAATATTAGTCTCTGGAAAGTAAAATTCCTTATGTCCCAGTAGATTGATTTCTTGGGATTAATTTTGTAATTGGATACCTTGGAAAATTTTTCTATGGACGTTAGGATTTTATTTAAATCAGTATTGGGGTATTGAAAGTAAATATTGAGATCATCTGCAAATGCTATGTATTTAACTTGAGTGTTAGAGACAGAAATAAGATGATGGTATGTTCTCTGTGTAATTTGCAGTAGTAATGTTTCTATGTACAATTTAAACAGGTTTGGTGAGAGTGGGCATCCCTGTCTAGTACCGTTAACTATTTATATTGGTTTAGAAGTTTTCTTATTAATATAAAGAGTTGTAGTTGGCTTAGTATATAGTGTTTTGATCATCTTTATGTATTCCTTTGGGAATCCAAATTGATCTAATATAAACAGTAGGAAATTCTGATTTACTCTGTCTAAGGCTTTTGTTGCGTCAACTGATAATTACACATTTCTGCTTGTGTATTACTAAAATTAATACCTAAATACTTCAGGGTATATTGCACTTTAATATTAGTCTCTGGAAAGTAACATTCCTTATGTCCCAGTCTGTTAATTGGATATATGATTGATTTCTGCAAATCTGCAAAATACTGGAGCTTTTCTCCCCGGGACTCTACTGAAAAAGGGCTTTGGCTCAGTCAGACATTCCCGGTCAACAAATGTAAAATAAATAAATAAATAATAAATAAATAATACATACGTCAGGGATTTGTCCTTAGCACATAAATGGGTTACAGCATCTATAGTTAATGTGTTGTCTTTTACTTGTCTATGACTCATAAAACCTAGCTGTTCCGGTGATATTATGACTGTGGCTACTTTTTGTATTCTTTGCACTAAAATTGTTGAAAATATCTTGATGTCCACATGAAAGTAATACTACCACTATAAAGAAAAGAAGAATTACATCTAATGCAAAACATTTAAATGATTTTGCTAATTCTTATCATTTGAATGATATTAATAATCAGATAGAGTCAAAATCATTACCATACACCTTTTTTTCTAACAGATACAAAACTTATTCAAAAATAGATAGGGTCTTTATTTCTAACCAGATGGTAACAGATTTAATTAATTCCAAAATCATTTCATGTCCTATATCTGATCATAACTCAATTGTTTTGAATTCATGATAAAAATACTCATAATGTTCAGATCAAAAGGATACCAGCATACTTAACTCAGCTAAAGACTATAAAGAATATATACTTTCAGAAGTACAACATTTTCTAGACATAAATAATACTCCTGAAGTCTCCATTGTCTATGTTTGGGATGCCTTAAAATCATATCTATATGGACAAAGTATCAGATGGTATAATAACAAAAGGAAATCTTGGGATAAGGAATTGCTAGATATTCAAAGTAAACTAGACTCTTATAAACATAATAATAAAGAAAATATTATGGACAAGAAAGTTATTGAAGAAATAAACAAACTAAATGAGAAATACAAAGAAATTTTAACTAATAAAGTTAAAATAACTTTAGAGAAATACAAGTTTTTGTCTTATTCAATAAGCCCCAAATACTTACATAGACTTAAAAATAAAACAAAAGATTGAATAAACAAAACCATATCAAAGAAATCTTTTCTCTAAGGAAAAGAAGAATGTTTCTAGTATACCAGAAATACTGGATGAATTTAGAAATCACTTTCACAAGATTAACCATAACAACATTAACATGGAACCTAAAGATAAAATAAAGGAGTTTATAACCACAAACATGAATAAAAAGCTTAATAAACAACAGATTAAACTATTGGACAAGAGTATTTCATATACAGAAGTTATTACACAAATAAATAAGCTTAAATCAAACAAAGCACCGGGTAATGATGGTATTATACCAGAGATATATAAAATCCTTTCTAAAACTACATATTCATTAATACATAAGGTTTTTATTCTGGCCCAAACTGAGTTAATAACCCCCATCTTGGCAATATACATTTATTTCACCAATTTTAAAACCTAATAAAGATCCAACTAGATGTTCTTCATATCGACCCATCTCATTACTTAATGTTGATTATAAAATGTTTATGAGTATTTTTGCTGATAGATTGAAGACAATTATCCCGGCATTATAGACATAGATCAGGCGGGCTTCATTGTAAATAGAAATACTTTTGATAATATAAGAAGAACTTTAACATTAATTGATTTTGCAAATAGGAAAAAGAAAGATTTAACACTTATTAGTCTTGATATAGGTTCAGCATTTGATTCAGTAAGTTGGGACTATCTGTTTACCTTACTGAAATGCACAAATTTCTCTGATGCATTTGTAAATTTAATTGAGCATTTATACAAAGGAACGCTGGCTTATATTAAGGTAGGAACATATGTTTCACAAAAATACCCATTCTTAAAGGTACAAAGCAAGGATGTCCACTTTCTCCACTATTATTCACTTTAGTAATGGAGCCTTGGGCTAATTTGATTAGAAACAGTACTGACATAGAGGGTTTTGAAATAGAAGAAAATACAACATCAAAAATTCAACTTTTGCAGATGATGTTCTAATTACATCAGCAGGATCTAATTCTTCTATGCAGTCTTTATTTGATAAAATGATGAATTTTAAAAGTATTTCTGGTTTAATATTCAATGAAGAAAAACTAAAATACTACCTATATATACACGAAAAATACTCTCATTAGTGATTTTACTAAATATGTACCCAACTCAGGTCAGATAACTTATTTAGGTATAATACTATCTAAAGATATTAAATCTATTATATATAATAACTATAATACCTGTTTTCTTAATATACAAAATCTTTTTAATACCTGGAATAATATGTTTTTACTATGGAGGAGAGACTTACAATTATTAAAATGATAATATTCCCCAAGATTTTATACTTAATACAATCAATAATACTTTCACCTACAAAAATAACTATCAAGAAACTGAATACACTAATGTTAAATTTCTTATGGGCACCTAATAGACCTAGGATTGCATTAAAGAAACATACTAATAGCTGGTCTCAAGGGGTATTTCTTTTCCAGACTTTAATTTATATATTATCTCTTCTATTATAAAAGTTATTACTTTATTAATAGATCGGTCATATGTCGCAAAATGGAAAGATTATTGGGAGCTAATTAGTATGCACTTCATGAAAATCTCCTTAACACATAAAAATATGATTATAAATAACTCCATGTTGTGGTTGCTAAAGGAATTTTGTACTTCACCTATTACACCTAAACATATGGTCTGTTACCCATTAAATATTATTATTAGTTATCGTAACTTTATATTCATGCACCCTAAGTATAGGGAATGGAATTTTATTGTATTCCTATAATTTATACTCAGGGTATGCTTATGTCATCTACTTCTGAAGGAGCTCATTTAGCTATAGATAATAATCTAAAGTACTGGTATCAGCTGATATCTGATAATAAAGTTAAAAATCTAGATTTCTTAAAACAAGAATTTGATCTAAGAGAAACTTGCTGGTTAGAGGTTCAGATCTTTAGACAACATCTCATTGATAGAATAGATCTAATGTCTATAACAGTTAAAGAATCTATTCCAAAACTGATTGATTACTTGATAATAAATTTACAGCATAAAGTTTCTGATAAAGGTAAACTTTCATATATACATAAAATTATCAGACAAGAAACATTTACAATGTAGATTCATACTGGAATTATTTCACCTCTATTAATGGGGACCCACCAACTCAACAAGATAAACAATATATATTGGAATCTGCTTATAGAACTACATCTTCCATTGTCTGGAGACTTTATACATGGAAATTTTTACATAGATCTTTTTATACACCTTTGATGATGAATAAAATTAATAATAAAGATAATCTATGTAAGAGATGTAATGTAGAAATTAATGCTGACTGGGCTCATATGTTTTATGACTGTATGAAGTTGAAAGAATACTGGAAGTCAATTAATGAATTTGTGCAGGCTCTTTTTACAGATAATTTTATTATTTCTAAGTCTCTTATATTATTCAACACACCTGTACCTCAATGTGTTAAAAAGATTAAGCTTCCCTTGTTATGGTCTATCCTAGCAGTGGCTAGGAAAATAATAACTAGAAATTGGATTTCAGATACACCTCCTTCGTTCAATGAATTTAAAATGTTATGAATATAATGTGTCATATGGAAATAAGCACAATTAGAATGAGAACAACTAGAAAAACATCACATTTTATTGTATGGGATAATTTACAAAATTTGTTAAAAAAATTCTAATTTCAATAGCACAGTATTTTAGTTTAATTAATTGATCTGATTGTAGTGGATGTCTTTGTAAATACTTTAGTTGTTTTGTTGAATATTATAATAATACCTATTTTTAATTATTTGTATAAAATTGTTATGATATTTCTCTTATATGTTAAAACAATAAACTTGTTTTGAAAAAAAAAAAAAAAGCTATAGGCCTATAATTGTTCGGATTTGTGGGATCTGTATTCAGTTTTGGGATAAGCACGGTTTTGGAGTTATTGATCTAGAGGTCTGATATCCCAACTTTTATAATATAGTTTGTATAGTTTTAAAAGTATTAGTGTTACTTGAGGTTTAAAATGTTTATAAAATTCTGCAACATATCCATCTGGGCCCAGAGCTTTCCCAGGTTTTAATATGTCAATAGCCCTACTTATTTCATCTTCTGTCAGTGGGCTTTTAAGATCATTAGCTTGGGAATCACTAATCTTAGGGAATTCTAAGTTAATTGCAAAGGTTTAGAATAGGTTCTCATTAATATGCTCTTGTGGGCCATAAATGTTTTGAAATATTTCTTCAAAAAACCCTATTATTTCCATATCAGAGTTATATATCTTGTCTTTAAATTTTATTTCTTGTATTTTACAGTTGGGGTTCTATATGTTGATAAGTCTTGCTAACATTTTAGAAGGTGTTTGCATCCATTCTGCATATGTATGTAGCATTCTGAGTTCTGTAAATGTAAATTGTTTTGTTATAATCTCATTTAATTGTTTCTGTAGGCTTGCTATTTGCTTCTCAATAGTAGGAGTTCCATTTATTTGTAGCTCAATTTCAAGATGTTTTAGCTTATTTTCTAATTGATCTATATTTTCTCTTCTTTGTTTTTTGAAATATGATGCTTTTTGGATGCAGATACCCCTAGCCGTAACTTTAAAGGCTGCCCGTTGAATGTCCAGAGGGATATCATCACTCAAAAAACTTTAATTTAGATGTATTAGAGAATTTATAATCTCTTGTTCCACTTCTATATTTTTCAACAAATTTGTGTTTAATTTCCAGTTTGCTATAGTGTGTATATTAGTTCCAATTGTATTTTGTGTTATTTTTAGATTTATTTTAGACTGGTCTGATAGTGTTCTAGGTTCTGATTTATAGATGACATCATAATGAACAAAGCCTTGAGAGATCAAAAATATGTCCATCCTAGACCAGGATTTATGGTATGGGGAAAAGTAAGTGTATCTGGTACTTAGACTGTCTTTGTTGTGGAGTTCAAATGGTTCTATTAAGTTTAAGTCTTCAATTAGTTCTTATATGAATGCTATGGCTTGGGGAGGTTGAGTATGATTTTTATTCAACCTATCTTTTAGTGGATTAATTGCTATATTCCAGTCCCTGCCAATTATAATCAGATGATTTGGGTGCTTATTTAGTAAATTATAGATTTCAATTAATAAATCGAGCTGATAGTTGCATGGGCCATAAACATTACACAATAATACAGGATTTTTGTGTGTTGGCCATAAGCATGTAAAATAGCACCATCTGCCTTTATCATCATAGTTGTACTTAATGATGTTTCCTTCAAAATATTTCTTAATAATTATAGCTGTGCCTCTTGATGAGGTACTGTCCGCAGCTGCTATTATTTTCTGAATCCATTTAGAGTTTTTTTTTTCTGTACCCTTGTCCCATTGTTCCATAGTCATGTGTGTTTCCTGCAAAAAGGGTTATATCAGTTTTTGATTTATATATGAGGTGCATGACTAGCTTTTTCTTCTTATTGTCCTGTAAGACATTTACATTCCATGAGGCTATATTAACCATCTTATGTGAATGTTATTTTAGTTCTTTTTATACCTGGAATAACTATATGTATTAGGAGGGATCCTTGTCAGAGCATTTTGAGTATGTTTTACTCTGAACTGAAATAGTAACCTGCAAGGAGAAGGTGACATATATCTCTTTCAAAATTTCCTTGGTGCCTAACCACTTACTACTAGCCTCTGAAAGAGAAAGGTTGACCCAATAAACAAGTAACATAAACAGCATTCTAAACATGAGAAAACAAACCCTGTCTACAATTTTAACTATTATACAATAATTATTTTGCATTCCAAAAAACATCACAACACTGCTAGGGTAAACACCACTCAGACAACAACCTAACTAAAATAGCAAATAGTATGTTCTTAACCCAAGTAGGCAGTAGGGGTAGTGTGGTTCGCAATTTATATTTTAGGTAAATGATAAACAGAAAAATATCATTTTATAGCTGAAATCTTATGGCTAGTTCATACATTAGAACTTCTTTTAGTTGATTAGCTGACTTTGCTAGTACATATTATGTTAAGTAAAGCTATATGTTTATAATTTTATACCTTAAGCTTCTCCCTTATATTACTAGGCATATGCAAATGTAAGATAAGATGTATCTCTACAATACGCTTCACTTTAACATGCATCACGTATATATACTATTATTTTCCTCCAATATTCCGACTGATATTAGTTCACTGTTTTGAGAGAGAGAGAGAGAAAAAAAAAAAAAAAAAAAAAAATATATATATATATATATATATATATATATATATATATATGTACATATACATGTATATGATGAGAGAGCACATAGTCATTCTGTTAACATTAGTGTGGCAGTCATTCCCAAATCTGTATCTTCTTCTTAAGCCTTCATCTTCTATAGGAATCTTTTAAACCATAGCTTTCTTACACAGTTCTTGTTTAAAATGTCTTCCTTCCATGTAACAACTGAATTACCAGAGCTGTAAATTTATTCTTCAACATTAACTGTCTTTAAAGGTTTACATGTATTGAGATAAAGAAAATTGCAGTACCTTTGTAGATTTTGAGCCATGCATCTTTCCTTTCTTTGAAGAAATAGCAGTCTTTCGATTTTCAGCCTTGCAGCACTGCTGATTACTTCCTGATTTTTGATCTGGTCGAGCTGTAGTTCTTATTGCTTTGTATTTGAAATGTTCCTGCTATTTTTTGTGATTTCTAGGCTACCATAGCCTGGATTAGGCTCTGACATCACTAATGCCAAATTAACATTTCTGACGTGAGGTCAAAGGTCACGGGACGTCTGCTGTGATTCAGCTTCCTGGAAAAACAGCTTTAGAATGTTGAAATGGAAAATAAGGCTTATGGAGTCATTTTTTTACATTTTAAGGTAAAGGATTTTCAGAAATTACAAAATAATGTTTAAAAATACCAATGACGCTTTTATTTCATCAGAATTAAGGTTTTTTTTTATACCATAAATGCATTAGAAATGCTGACAAGGACAGAAAAAAAGTACTTACATTTCCCTGGTTATTTTGGAGGGGTTTCTTTAAATACTTTCAAGAAGACTGAGGTTACTTCTTCTTTGTTTTTTATTTGGTATGCAGAACCCTTATATTGGAATTGCAGTGAAGAAGGATACTTCATTTGGAACTTTATTTTGTTCTTTACTAAATATGCACAAAATGGTGAAAGAATTTGTCTCTGTTGTTTGATAAGTAATGGTAAGTCCTGTGCAACTGTTATTCTATTACCTTTCCAGATGATTTGTTTTTTAGTTTTTCCAGCTTGTAGAACCATGTTGGCATGAGCTGCATTCAGTAATCTCACATAAACTTGCCTTGGAGGATTAATTGTTTGACTTTTTTTTCGTGCTCTGTGGGACCGCTCTGTTACAAAGTTTTGTATTGCCACATTTTTATCCATAAACATTTCACATATTTCTGTTATTGCAGAAGTCAGAGAAGCTTGTTCATATGATCGAAAGATGCCCCTGATAAGCACATTATTTCTTCTAGATCTTGCTTCTAAGTCTATTATTTTCTGTTGTAGTTCAGATATTATTTTTTTCTGTGGCATTGTTACTTCTTTTGATTTCTTCTATCTTGTATTCGTTTTCTAGAGTTTTCTCTTCATTTTTCTGTAGCCTAGATGATATTTGATCTAAAGTACTTCCAAAGGCATTTAGTTTTGTGGAAAATAATTTAATTTCTTCTTGCAGAGGTATTAAAGCTGTTTTGAGGTCTCCCAGTAAGAGGGATTGTTCAGTCGGTTTACTATCAAAAGTGCGAACGGCACCCCGTCGACTGTCATATACTCGAACATGGAAGGTCATAATCGGTAATGTCGAAGACAAAATAATCAATCTAGGAATGGTTTTAACATGGGTCGAGGTAGGGGAGATGTTTGTAGTTTGGAATAATACTGAACACCTACCTCGACCCATGTTAAACCATTCCTAGATTGATTATTTTGCCTTCGACATTACCGATTACGACCTTCCATGTTCGAGTATATGACAGTCGACGGAGTGCCGTTCGCACTTTTGATAGTAAACCGTTCAGTCACCATTTTGGCAGTCTGCTTCTCTGCTTGCAGCTTCGTAGTTCTTTGTTTTTTTTGTACTTACTTCTTTCTCAGGTGTAGTTATTTGTGAAAGTTTTGTTTTTGTTGTTTGTGCTTCCATTACTTCCATATTAGTGCAACTGAAATTTTTATTTTCTTTGCAGAATCCTGTAGATTATCAGTGAGGCCTGTATTGCTTACATATGTTCCCCTTTCAGCACATGTGGTTTCGCACATAAGTATACAAATTCTGTAGTTATTTCTTTTCTTTTTACAAAATCTTTTGAAAATATTGTTTAGTATTCAGTATAGTGTAATATTTCTTGACTTCTGCTGAGTTAGGAGACATGTTGAAGCCCTGATTGGGTTAGATTATAACTTTCTGTCAGGAGCTGTCTGTGAAGTGTGCTTCCTAGCTGGCGGCCATCTTGGAATTAGCCCTTACATTTTAAGTACAAATAACGCAGAGATATGCAGAACACTTATATGTTTCTGTATGCATGAGGGGAAATGGTACTAATCCAGGGGTGAATTTACGTTACCCATCCAATTGTCCAGATTAAGTTTGAATAGTGTAAGAGAAGCATTTTGATTTATGTTGATAGGAAGACAATTTCAAAGAAGTGGTATTCTCTCTGATACGTAGCTATCCCTCCAACATATTCTATTTTTTCTTGCAAAATAGATTTAGATCTCCTGAGTTGATGTCTATGCTTCCAATGGACTTGCAAATGTGCTGTAGGTCTGATGGGATAGGGTCTGTTGAGGCTCTGTATGTGAGACTGAGATCACCCATCAGTTGCCTGTATGTTCATTGTCATTAATGTTATTTATACTAGCCAGAAACTGCTTCTGAAGTGGATTGAAATAAAAGGCAAACTCACTAAATCAGTCCAGTGCTTCCCAAAAATAAGTTATTTGTGTATGCAGATAACATGCCACTGATTACTATAAATTTACATACTTCAACTCAGGCTAGCTGTAATGCAGCAGATAAAGTAGGAGACATAATATATAGGGCTAATCAAACAAATTGAAATTATTCTTTACAATAACCTCTTTTTTATCTTACAAAGTAAGTTTCATGATTAAATGACAGTGAAGTTTTTGAGGAGAAAGTACTATTAAGAAACTAACCAAGCAACAAATTTAAATACTTAAGACATACAATGTTTTAAAGTCTCGATGCAACAATTGCAGCATATCCCCATCTTAATTTTGTGAGTAGTCAACCTTATTAAAATGTTTATCCCCAAATGGTTGGATTATATATTAAATAAATAATAAGGTAAGGACTATATGGAAAAAAGATTCTGTGGTGAGGAGTCTCACCTGGGTCATCTGGTGTGTTATGACCTCCAAACAGGAAGGTTTTGGAATCTAGTTGCTTTATTCATCAGGAATCATTTTGCTCATATCATGCAAAACTTGGATAATGGAATTTGTTTGAGAAAAGGGAACTAAAAATATGAACCTGTCATAATACAAAATAAGATAACCAAAAAATGATATAATAATTTTAAATTCATGGCAGCTTTATGTTCCTGGACTCTCTAGCCAGTAAGTTTAGTTTCACCTTAGGTTAAGAAGACCCACTACCATTTATAGAAATTGCTGGCAATGTACAGAAGATAGTTAAGCTTGACAGGAATACCGCATAATAAAAGACAGAAAGAAGTAAAGAAAGAGCTGTGACTCACTTTCAGCACAAAACTGTCTTAACAACAAACACTGCAAATGTAACTATGCCAGACTGAATTAAATTAGAACTAAAATGGTATGAGTAACAAAGAGTTACCGGCAAGAACATACAACCAAGTAATAAATAATCATCAGACCAGACTTCTAAAGGAGAGTCTATATAAACATAGTGCCTTAAGCAAGTAATAAACATTGGTAGTTGGCAAAGAGGATGCTGTGAGCTGTTAATGAGCTACTCCATGAGGTACAGGCTTAGATTCCCACAGCCTTCATTTATCTGCTGTGCAAACTTGAACAAGTCACCTACCCAGGCAATGCTTTGGGACGATCGACTAGGATCATTAATGGTATCTTAGAAATGTATGTCTAGAAATTACCTGTGAACCTAAATGAATGGAAGGACTGATGGAGGAAAATCAAGAAATTAAATACAACAAGAATTATTGCCATTCAAAACAATATAATCACAGGAGTTATTTGTTTCTTAAGAATATACACAATAAATCTTGAATATCAAGTTATTAGCTGGGTTGGCTGTGGCAGAGAAGTAATTGGTGTCACTGTTCATGTGCATGTCCCATTATAAAGGTTTGCTAGTTAAAAATCAAAAATATTTCAAAAATAGTAAATAAAATAATATAGAATAAGATGCTAAAGCAGTATTACTAATGGGTTATTCTGAAATAATAATGTCTTACCCTTTCATATTTAGCTGTCAAATGATTAATATCAGTGATCTTTGCCAATTTTGTGGCCCTTTCTTCCTGACAGAATGGTGGAGGAAACCCATTGCAATGTGTTAAGTTAGAGAAAGTAGCCAGATACCTTATCATGGTTTAAAAATCTAGGAATGGGTTTTGCTTGTATTCTTTTTGAAAAGATTTGTGATTTAAAGTTACAAGTCTCAAAGTGAGTTACCACATCTGAGACTACTAGCTATTTCATGTGTTATATCCTAGACCATCATGTATTCCAGTTATTTACTTTTCTGTATAGCTTTTTGAGCATAATGACATTTTCCCACTCATTTGAATGGACTGCAGCATTGTACTATTTTTTTTTGTGTAGGGCAACTTACTAGTGCAGTAGATACCTTTTTGTGATTAGGATAGGCTTAATGATGCAGTAATATGAAGCAGATTACTTGAATTATTTATTGGTACTGCTAGTGATTGGTTTGGAGGATTTTTAGATCCCTGAACAGTTAGAGGGTCACGAATGTCAGTAGAAAAGATTTTTCACAAGTTAATAGGGTGTATTACTTTCTTTACTTGCATATATTTTTGTATTTTATTTTACTGACTTTGGAATGAATTTGGACTTGCATTGTAATAGTTTAGCTTTATTTTTTATTCCACCTCAACTTCCTGGGACCTGCCCAGTGGCGACATTTCCTGTCCTCAAGTAACACATTTTTGCACTTGGCAGGGGGGGGGTGGACAACAGCCTGACATAATTAGGATAGACAAAAACCTTATAGCATATATGTTTCTGCTGTTAAAGCCTAATTAGCCATTCATACCCCTTCTGGTGAGATTCAGGTAGTAGGGAGTGAGCCACCCTCAGGGACCAGGGAGAAACCTACACATAACTCACACAGGTAGCTTGCTGACTCACAAGTGTTGACAGGACAGGAGGAGGATATTTACATGCTCCTGTGCATGCCTTCCCCCTTTCTCTGTCTCTGCAGATGAGCCAAGCCCCACCATTACATGCAGGTGATATACCCAGCCACTGTTAGTTGTCACTATTGTCATAGGCCTCGCTGCTTCCCTCACACTATGGATGAATAAGCTGGCGTCAGCTACTTAAGCTCTACCTTCCTGATTCCTCAAACACCCATGCTGCTAACTGAAGACAGGTCATTTGGACTATAGTCAGGACTTCATCCCTCTATATCATGGGGCTGTGGTTGGTTTATGTCTAATTCCTTCTAGTTTTTTAATTTTTGTTAATTTTCCTTTAGATTTCCTTATGTGGATTCTAGTGCTTATTTCTCTCCATTCTGCATAACTGTTTCACTCTTTTGTATTAATTTTCTTTGTTTTTATGAAAATTATTGATGTGCAATAATGCTAACTGTAAACATTTTGTGCTTTGTTTAGGTGGGAATTTTTTTGAAGGGGTGGGAGAGCGGGCGTTATACATTTTAGCTTTTTAAATCTATTTGGTTGTTTTACTTTTTCTCATCATGTGAATGTGAAAGATTTTTGCATGTTATGCTGAAGTATATTTGGTTTCTTCTGATTTTGATTAGTTGATTATGATGCTGTATGTGTTTAACCTGAGCTGCTTTTTGTAGTTTTTTGTATTTTTTTTGTTTTGTTTTTCTTATTAAGTATATTGTATTTATACTGTATTCACTGGAGCTTATTTTACTCTGAAGTATGTGATAATTTGTTTACCATTGTAGTCCCTGGAGATATACAATATGGCTTGGTTTGTTTACTTTGATTATGATGATGCAATCAAGTTGCACATATTTTAAACAATGTAATCAAAATGCACATTTTTTTAATATTTATACTTTCTATCACATATATGCATATATACACTGTAATGTGTTCAAGTCTTAGCAGATATTATATTGCTATAATTTGTGCAGAGCTCCATGCTTTGCAGATGAAAGATTACACTTTTACTACATTTAAAAGTGCTAAACTTTTTCAACTCTAAATTTTAAGGATAATTTATGAGCTGCAGGTCCTTATGCCCTATAATATATGATGTCTACCTTTAAAATGTGCAAACTGTCAAAAATATTACACAAGAGTTCGGTATTCAGTGCGTTTTGAAAAATGAACTCAGTACCTCATTTAAGGCTATCTAGAAGTTTGTATCCAAAAAAAAGCAGGTAATAAACTTTATCCCAAAATGATTTATCCAGGAACTTTTGAAATGGGGAAAGGTCACAAACCTGTATAACGGGATGAGGAAAGGAGCTCCACATCCTATTTGCATGCATATATACATACATACATACATACATACATACATACATACATACGTATAAATATTTCAAACACTGGCATTAAAAAACCTCTAGCTTGCCAATATATCAGAACAGCTGTTCCCACAGTAAGTGTCCATGTTCTTAAAAATATCTAAGCTAGTGCTTTCTTTAATGTAATTTGATAATCTGTTCCATGCATCAGCTGGTCTCTCAGAAAACAACTTAGTAAATTTTTCATTCCTATAGAATCTTCTACATGGGATCTGAAGTAGGAAACTTCATTTGATCATCAACCTGTGGGTATCAGATCTGATCTGGATCTGAGCCGGCAGCTTTCCAAGCTAGAGATCTGTGCTCCAAGCTCTTCCCCCTTACCCATAATGCCCTGCCACCTCCTTCCATTCCCCAGATCTCGTTTGCCGCGGCTTTGTCAAGCACGGGTTTCTCAAGCTCCTAGTTTAGGCGATCTGTGAGTAAGAAAAGTTTCTTAAAATCTTATTAGTTTTTGTGTGTGTTAACAGTTAACTCCTTAGTTTAAACCCCTTTACCGTTCCTCTTAGTTTAAAGCCTAGTACTCCCCCCTTTTTCCCCTTAGGTGTTTGTGTGAGGTGTGTGTGTTTTCTTTTGGGATTATGGCCAAGGCCTCTAAGGCCATTTTTTTCTAAGTGCACTGAATGTGGTCATAAGCTTTCCCCAGTGGATGGCCACACTCAGTGCATCCTCTGCCTGGGGGTATCGCACTTGTCTTTGGGCTGCCAAATTTGTGCAGCTTTTAACCCTCGGGCCCTGAGGGATAGGAGGAATAAGCTGATTCTGGTGGGTCTTCTACCCTCGGAGTCAGTTTCCTCCTCCTCTCCCTCAGTGGCTACAGCCGTGGCTGCGGCTGTTCAGCCTGTTGGTCCCTCTCCCCTGGCTGGGACTCAACCTCCCATTTCTTCTCAGGGAGAGAGGGACTCTAGGATGGAGAAGAAGGAGAGGAGAGAGAGAGAAAGGGAGAAAGAGAGAGAGAGGGGAAAAAGAGAGGCATAGGAGCCACAAGCGGCGGGCTGACTCTGCCCCCTTGGCCCCACCTGCCAAGCTGCTCTCCTCACTTCAGAAGCTTTCCGGGCCTTTCTCCCCTTGGCTCCACTCTCCACGTTTCTCACTGGATCTGAAGGAGGAGGCCCGACCATCTTCGAGATCGTTGAGGTGGCCCTCCCGGCTAGCTTTGGCGGCCTCTTCTAGGTCGACTCGCAGTCTCTCCGATGTTGATATGGACCAGATGATGCATCATTCCCTCCAAACCCAGATGCAGATGGGAGTGCTGCTGCCCCCCCCCTCCGGAGGGGAGTTCAGCCCCACTTTTTGCCCCGATAACTCCTTCTTCAATCCATTATTGGGTTTTAGATACGTCGGATCTGAGGAGTCCCAGAGCTGGGGTGTTGGTGCTGACAGTTATAGTTACCTCAACGCCGACCATGCCCTCGAGTTTGTCAGATCCCCTTTCGGATCCGAGCTCTCGGAGCCATGAGCCGTGCGTCAGATCCGGGGGGGGCCAGTGTGTTTTTGGCTCCATTTCGGTCAGAGGACACTTCCCTCTTGGGTCCTAGCGCTTCGGCTCTGATGCCGATCCCCGCGCCAGGTCCGAGGGTGTTAACCACGGAGCCCAGAGAGATTGGTTCACCCTCAGCTTTTGACATGGTGGAGAAGGTTCTCTCGAGAGGTTCAAGACCCCTTAGTCATTCTTCGGATCCAGCCCCCACTCCCTTGCAGTTGGGCTTGTCTTCCATCATCCAGTCCCAGGGACAGCCTGTGTTGACACCCCAGCCCATTCCACTGGCGGAACACGGCCCTGTTAGTGAGCCCTCCAAGGACAGTCTCACCGAAGAGGTCCATCACAAACGTAAGTGTAAGAGGAGGCACTTGGACTCCCCTGAGTCCCTCACGGAGGACACCGATTTGGAAGAAGGGGAAGGTTCCCCCAGGTCACCCCGATGACGTCTCCTTTGGAGACATTATAGAAATGCTCCACCTGAAAGGGGGGATGGTCAGCCCAAAAGCCTTCTTCAGATGAGTCAGTGTTTCTGGAGGCATTTGACGCAGGCCCGTCTACCTCTTGGGTGTCCCCTCCGGCCGGCCCACTGGTTCACCTCATCACTACCAGGGTGTTGAAGGAACTGGACACTGTAAAGCTGAACCCTAGGAGGCCAGACAGGATTCTCAGTCCCCCTGTGGATAGGACGGCTTGGAGCAAGAGTTTCCCGGTAGATGCCATGGTGGTGGCAACAGCCACCAAGAGGGAACTCGCTCAGGATAGTTCCTCGATCCATCCCCCAGATAAGGAGTCTCGGACTATGGATCATATTGGGAAGCGGATGTTTGCTTCAGCTACCTTTTCTATAAGGGTGCTGAATTACTTGGCCCATGTAATTAGACCTCAGCGGGATCTGTTGAAAGAATATGCTGAGTCTCCCCCTGAGTCCATGTCGGCCGAGGACAAATGGACTTTCTCAGCTCGTATGGCCACTCTCAAATCTGTTTCGAACACGTCTATGTGGCTACTTTACAATGCCACGGATGGAGCCGTTAGAGCCAGCGGGGTCCGGTATCGCCTTAAGGCATCATGCCTGGCTCCGGCTTTGTGACTTTGTGGAACCTTTCAAGGCATCCTTCGTGAACGCACCCTTTGATGGTTCTACTCTGTTTGGGAAGACCATCCGTGACACATTGGTTCAGAGTGAGAAAGATGTGAAGACGCTGTCTGCCGTCGGAGTCCGCTTCTCGGCTCCTCATAGGTTCTTTTCTAGGAACCTGAGAGGACAAAAGAAGATGTGATTCTGGAAGTCTCAGCAGTCCTGTTGTGCTCCGGACTCTTCGTCCTTCAGAGGCAGAGGGGGACAAGGTGGATGCCGGCCCAGAGGCAGAGGGGGGCTGAAAAAGTTTGGGTCGTGGGAACCCTTTTCTGATCGACTCACGTAGCAGCCCTGAGGGGTTGCCCAACTGCTCCTCTCTGGAGGCAGTCGGGGGGTGTTTTTCAAAGCACTTGGCCCAATGGGAGTCCATAACGTCAGATTGCTGGGTGCTTCGAATAATATCCAGAGGTTACTCTATCCCTTTCATAAATCTGCCTCCTCAGTTGAGGTGCCTCCCTGATGTACCACCCAGTCAGAGGGATGCTGCAGCTTTAGAGGTAAAAAAGCTGCTAGAAAAAAGAGCCATCCAGACTGTCCCCCCAGGACAGTCTGTATTAGGCAATTACTCCAGGTTCTTTTTGGTGCCAAAGAAGATGGGGGACTTAAGGCCGATCCTCGACCTTTCAACAATGAACCTCTTCATTGCCAAGGAAAAATTCCAGATGGTCACACTTCAGTCCATTCTGCCCCTACTGCAGGAGAAGGACTGGATGTGCTCCATAGACCTCAAGGATGCATACTATCACATTCTCATGGACAGGCATTCCAGGAGGTTTCTCCGCTTCCGGCTAGGGGCCAGTCATTACCAGTTCAGGGTCCTACCCTTCGGTCTCACCACAGCCCCCAGGTGTTCACCAAGGTCATGGCAGTTGTAGTGGCCCACCTGAGGCTTCAGGGAATACAAGTTTTCCTTACCTAGACGACTGGCTCCTGACCACCCCCAACAGGCAAATACTCTGCTTAGCCAGGGATTGTTTCCTACTTCTAGCATCCCATTTTGGGATCACCATAAACTTGAAGAAGTCATCCCTCCAACCAATTCAGGTCTTGGAGTTCATAGGGGCCAGGATAGACACGCTTCAGACCAAGGCCTTCTTAACGTCAGGCAGACTTTGCAGTTTGACCTTACATGTTTTAGCCCTTCTCCAGTCATCTGCCCCATCAGTGGAGTTAGTCCTGAGAGCTCTAGGGTCCATGGCAGCGGGAATCAACCTCACGCCCGTGGCCCGCTTGCACATGAGGATTCTCCAGTGGACATTACAGGTTCAGTGGTCAATCCTTCACCATCCATTGGACTTGCCGATTCCTCTCAGCAGAGTGTGCGGAAATTCTCTCTTGTGATGGCTCCACTCCCAAGAGCTTCAGGAAGGGCGACCATTTGTTATGCAGCAACCCCAAGCCATGGTTACCATGGATGCTTCTCGCCTTGGGTGGGGGGGGGCATTACATGGGCAGAACTGTTCAAGGTACGTGGACTCAGACAGAGACCATTCTGCATATCAATGTTCTGGAGATGAAAGCGGTGTTTCTAGTGTTGCAAGCCCTTCATGCCTTTCTCCCTCCAGAGACTATTGCAATTCAGTCAGACAACATGTCGGTGGTCTGGTACATCGACAAACAGGGGGGACCAGGTCTTCCCTTCTTTGTCGAGAGGCCATGAGAGTTTGGGATTGGGCGATATCCACCAACCAGTTTCTATTAGCAATGCACATTCTGGGTCGGTCCAACATCCTAGCAGACAAACTGAGTCGAACTATCCTCTCGCCTTACGAGTGGTCTCTGAATCCCTTAGTAGCGAAACAGATCTTCTGCAAGTGGGGTCAGCCTTGCTGCGATCTCTTCGTGTTGCCTTCCAACGTGAAGTGCAGCAAGTGTTTCACTCTAATTCCCCCTCTGGGGGAAAGCCCCAGAGATGCTCTAGTTCATGCTTGGCCACCCTGTCTTCTGTATGCTTATCCTCCTCTTCCATTGATAACAAAATTCATATAGAAAGCTTGTCAGTTGGGAAACAAGATTATCCTCATAGCCCCAGTCTGGCCTCGTCAAACATGGTTCCCGTGCCTGCGGTCTCATCTTATAGCTCCTCTCTGGATCTTGGATCCCATCCCGGATCTAATATCTCATCCTTCGGGATTGAAACCTCTGAACCTGGTCGATCTCAAGCTCTCAGCATGATCGATCCAGTTCCATTAGTTGCTAAGACTCCCAGTATCTCATCTGCAGTTAGATCTATCCTGGTAGCAGCGCATAAGCTGTCTACCAGGAAGGTTTACAATAGTAAATGGAAACGGTTTTCTATTTGGGCGTCTCATAGGAAATTGGACCCTTTCACTGCTCCCATCCCAGCAGTGCTCGATTTTCTATTGCATATTTTTCAGCAAGGGGCCAGTTCTTCTACTGTAAAGGTTCAAACAGCTGTCATCTTGCATTTTCACATTGGAGATAATCTCAATCCCCTCACTTCCACCAAGATTTGTAAGGCCTTTCTGAAAGGTACGTTTCTCTTGTGATCCCCAGTTAGGAACCCCATCCCTCCTTGGGATCTAACCTTGGTCCTTCAAGCTCTAACTGGACCTCCTTTTGAACCTGCAGCCTCTGTTGATTTAAAATTCTTGTTTTGGAAAACTGCCTTTTTGGTAGCCATTACCTCAGCTAAAAGAGTGTCGGAGATTCAAGCTCTCTGTATTAGAGCCCCATATCTGGTTTTCCATAAGGACAGGGTCTCTCTCAGGACTAACCCATCTTTTCTACCTAAAGTGGCCTCTGAGGTAAACATCAATCAGTCCATTAATCTCCCAGTTTTCTTCCCTAACTATTAAAGCAAAGGGGAGTGCAAACTTCATTTGTTAGATGTTCATAGGCAGTTATGGTTTTATTTACACAGAACAGCAGCCTTCCACAAGTCAGATCAGCTATTTGTCTCTTTTGCTAAACCCTTCTTGGGTAAGTCTGTGTCGAAGGTGACTCTGGCCAGATGGATTTCGAATTGCATTTTGTTCATATATAAACTATCTGGCCTACCAGAACCTACTGGGGTTCGTGCTCACTCTACCCATTCTATGGCTGCATCAGCTGCATTCTGGTCGAGAATTCCCTTGGATGAAATTTGTTCTGCGGCTACTTGGGCATCCTCTCATACCTTTATCTATCACTATAAATTGGATTTAGTGTCTAGAGGAAGGGTGGCTTTTGCCTCTGCAGTGCTCCGGAATATCCTTCCTTGAGGACCTCCCAAGTTTTTTGGTAGCTGGGGACTCTGAACCACAGTTTGATGATCAAATGAAGTTTCCTACTTCAGATAAAGAAGTTATGTGCTCACCATAACGTTCTATCTTAGTAGGTAACTTCATTTGTCAGCAACCGACCCTCTCTCCTTCCCCCTACCTAACCTGGTTCTTTGGTTTCCTGATCACTAGGATGGTTTATGCAGGTCATTTGTTAATCCTTAGGTTAGGATTCTCCAGGTTGTTGCTTGTCATGGTGAGATTATATAGATTGGCAAACGTGATCTGGGGATTGGAAGGAGATGGCATGGCATTATGGGTAAGGGGGAGGAGCTTGGAGCTCGGATCTCTAGCTTGGAAAGCTGCTGGCTCGAATCCAGGTCAGATCCGATACCCACAGGTTACTGACAAATGAAGTTACTTACTCAGATGGAACGTTATGGTGAATGCATAACTTCTTTTTTCTCTACTACTTTTTGATAAACCCAAACATTCTCAGTGGTAGCCTCTAAATGCCCTATGTATCTGAATAAGGTCTTCTCTTAAATATCTGTATGAGACATTGTACAACTTCAGATATTTTAGTCTTTCATAATAACTTAAGTTTTCACAACCATTGAAGCTTCTGGTATATTTCTGTTGTACTCTTTCCAGTTTACCCATGCTTGTTTTCTTATAAGGTTTCCATATTGTTATTCCATACTCAAGTTTGTGTCTAATGTACAGTAACTAACAAATAATGACTTCATCATTTTTGATTTCCTAGACTTTATAAAGCTTTTTATACAACCTATAGACCTATAACTACCATTAACCAATTGGCTGATATGATTAGAAAAACTTAAAGTAGTATCTACCCATATACCCAGATGCTTAAATGAGTCTACAGTTTCAATAACTGTGCGCTGTATTAAATATTCACCTTTCAATTTATTGTCTCACAAATCTCATATGTTTAGTTTTTGATGTATTTATCAGCATTTTATTCTCCTGATGAAAAAAGATAGATCTGAAAGATACAATCTAAACAAGTATGGGCCTAGGACAGAGCCCTGTGTGACACCCTGACTTTTACCAAGAATTTCACCTGTCTAATTGCTGTATGATACTTGCCATGTCCTATTTATAAGCCATGCAGCCATCCATCTTATCCTGAGTACAACACCTAGTTGTTTTAATTTATTGATCAGTGTTTTGTTTATAACCCTTTCAAATGCTGAAGTTCAATCTATATAAATTACATCACAGCACAATTTTCATTCATAGTTGTTATTATATTGTTATAGAACATCATGTTACAGGTGGTAATAGATCTGTTTTCAGCATATGTATGCTGATGAATGGTTTCAAGTCCCATCCTTTCCAATTGTGAAAATAACTTATCCAATATCACCCTCGCCATTATTTTTCCACAACATGAAAGCAGACTTAAGGGTCTGTGTGACTCTGGGTTTGTCCTACTCCCCTTTCCCTTAAAGACAGGTTTAATATGTTGCATGTCTCCCATCTTGAGGAATCTCTTCATGTTTATACAACTTAGCAAATAATAGATATAATGGTACTGTAAGTTCTTGCTGAAGTGCTTTCAGGTCATAATGACTAATTCGGTCTCCTCCCTGTGCTTTGTTTGGATCCAGTTTGCATAGCTCTTTTTCAATATCATCTAAACTGATTTCAGTATCAGAGGACACCTGGATGTCACCAAGACAACTTATCATCCCTTTTGTGGATACAAACTGTTTTGCATATGATTTTGTAAATATATCTATAATCTGTTAAATCTTAGAAAAAAAATAGAATCTACACACAGTTTATCAATTTGTACATCTTTACTCCTTCTACATTATATGTATCTATAAAATAGTTTCATATTATACTCACTATATTTATATACATTTTCTTCAAACATTTCTTGATCTTGTCTCTCACTGTGCTTAATTTGTTTGTCCAGATTGCTAGCTTCAGTTTTCAAAGCTGTAGTTCTACCTCTTTTCTATTTCCTATATTTGTTGCCTCTCACCTTAATCAAATATCTTGTTCTTTTGTTCTTATGGAAATATATCCTCCTGACTTTGTGTGCCCAGATCCTGATGCTAAACATTTTTTTATTTTTTGCATTCAAACAATTTTTCTTTTAAAACTTTCCCTTCTTCTGCAGTTGTTTTCCACTGAAAGCCTCACTCCACATAGTGACTGATTTGCTTCCATATAATCTATTATTAACCTTCTATGCATTGGTTAGATTTCATATTGGCAGAATTATGTAGCAACAAATTAACCTTTATAACCCTATCATCACTGCACATCGATGGTGATAAAACTTGACATGAATTAACAGTAATTTCTTTAGGAACACAAAGGATGTCTAGTATGTTCTGTTCCCTTGTAGTTTTTTTTTAATACTCTGAAGCAATTGTTGTTCCTGAACACGTTTTGAAAACTTCCCTTACTAATGTTGAATTGATATTATTCCAGTCTATTTCTGATAAATGTAAGTCCCCAGCCAATATTATTCTTCCCTCATGTGTTAAATGCAAGAAAAGTATGAATTCCTCTAGATCATCAGCACTTGACTTTGGTGGTCTGTACACTCCAACAGTTGTTGTATATTCCAGGGTTGCCATTATTGTTACATTTACACAATCCGTAGTATTGCAGTTATCATTGAACATGTAATCATCACAGGTTGCATGGCTATCTTTAATCCCTATCACAAGACCTCGACCTGATATTTTTTGTTAGAATGTCTGTTACAGTAAAAACATTTGCACCCTTACAGAACTGGTTTCCGGTCATTGTTCTTTAACCATGTTTCACAAACAATAGCAACATCAATCCAATGGGAACGTAGCAAATTTTCCAATAAAAACATTATTATCATTATCATTATTAATCATTATATCATAATGCTCCTAACATTACAAACCATCAGGGATGCATCAAATGTTGCTATCTTTGAATTGTTAAATTTTGGACCTGACAATAATCTTGTCTTGTATTTGTCAAATATTGCAAAATATCTTCTGCAAAAATTCTCTGTCCTGATCTTGACAAGTGAACACCGTCCTGTCTGAAAACATTTGTGCTTAAAATTAGGCTTGGATGCTCAACACATTTTCATTTTTTAAATCAGGACCCTTGTTATGCAGATATTTATCAAAATAATCTTTTCCTTCATGGTGACATGACTCTTCTTTCTATATGTAATTTGTGAAAAATACATCCTAACACCTGTACAAGCTATGCTATCTAAGATGGCTGTAAATTCCTACTAGCAGTCAGAGAGTCCTTACGGATGAGATCATTTGTACTAACATGAATAAAAATACACATGTACTTCCTTACATAAAAGCACTCTAAGAGCTGCCTCATATCCTCTATTTTTTGCTCCTGGCAAGCATAAATGAGGTTTGGAACAGACCATTTTGTCCAGGGACATCTTCAAGGTGGGAGGTTAGTTAGAGTTGCAGGATTTGGGAGAACAGGGGTAGGATAGGGTTAAATAGGAATGGATGAGGTTTGAAAGGAAGTTAGGTAGGGGTAGGGAGGGGCTTAAAGGAAGTTAGGCAAGTGTAACTGGATTAGGAGTCACATTTTGGTGTGAACTTGCCACCCATCCTCCCACCCTCTTTTTATTAATTGGGATGTGGTTATGTTTAGTTTGGACAGGGTGGAGAAGAGGGGCAGGCTTGCCCTCTTCTGTTCCCCCATTGGTGTTGGATGGTCAATTCAATAAGTTGGGAAAGAAAAGTGAGCGGTTACGCTGCTTGATAAGTACACAAGTAAGTGGAGGAAGCTGCTTATTTGGTTGATGGTATAATGCAATAAATGGTAAGAAAAGTGAGCAGTTACACTGCTTGATAAGTATATAATCAAGCGGGTGAAGCTACTTATTGGATTGATGGTATTATGCAATAAATGGTAATGAAAGTGAGCGGTTACACTGCTTGATAAGTACCGATAAATGGTGGTGGAAGTGAGTGTGTACACTGCTTCATAAGTAGGTGAGTGGAGGTATGGACGCTGCTTACTGATCAGGATGAGCAGGTTTACCCTGTCCTGTCCTAAGATAATGTTACATGGATGTTATTTCATCTGTATCATGTTTGGTTGAAATTAATGAATATTGAGTAACATTTATGTTTATGGAAATTAAATAAAGGTCGCCAAATGTCATTCGGTGTAATGCGTTTCTTGAAGGGGACCGGGACAACAATATTTGATGTTCATTATCTTCTCTGCAAATGTTAAGTATCACTTCCTCTAATAATTGCATCTCCAATTATGAGAATATCTTTTCTGGCCAGATCCAAGGAAGCTTCAGCTTCTAATTCAGTAATATCAGCTCTATCAATTGTTATAAAAATAAGGATCTTCATCACCGTTAGTCCTACTAATCCCACTTTTTTCATTGCTAATTACATTTGCAAGCATACAATTCTCATCCAGCTGGCATTGTACATTCACAGCTTGAGCCATGTTGTCAGTGTCTGTCTTTCTCTTTATTCTAACAGTAATGTTCTTCAATCCTTCTACGTTCAATTTTGATTTCTTCCTTTTCACCTACCCCTTGCCTGTTTTTTCTACCTTCTCTTTTGGAAAAATGATGCCTTCTTCTGTTGACTGAAGGTTTTTCTGATAGAAAAAATGTTATCAGTCCTGTAATCTTCATGCTATGTAATACAGCAGTGTCTTTTTAGTATGCATTCTCTTTGTTTTACAGATGTTTTACATTTTTCTTTTTCTTCATTATTATTTGTTGTGGACTTCTTCCTTTCTTTCTTTTTTATTTCCTTCTATACACTCTGAATCCTCAAACTATGAAATACTTATATTCAAAATTCCAGAGTTGTCAGTGACAACATCATATCTTTGCAGACAATAGACACATCCTTCCCTAAATGTGTTCTATTTTCTCTTTGCCTAACATTATATTTCTCATCAGTTCCCTCATTAATATATACAAAAACAGTTCTCCAAGCCATGCCAGTCATGGCAAGTGCAATCATCATCAGTAAGTCTAGATTTACTACTAATAATAGTAAGCAAACTATCCAACTTTTGACATGAGGAGCACAGATCACCAGTGTTATCAGGTGTTACCTTTAACTAGACATAGCATTTAGTATACTGTACAAGATATTTGTGCTTTAGCAAATCATTAATAAAAAAATCTAAAAGGAAAAAATCATCAATCAAAATCAGTTACTACAGAATTCAAGGAGAACTTAAAGTAGCTTTTAAGAGAAAAGTCAGACATGCGATAGACAACTGAATATTAAATTAAGTACAGCTCTGACTGTACAAGTTGTGAAAATCACACAAAAGCTGGAATTCCTTTACATCTTGAGGAAAAGGACACAAAAGGACAAAAAGGAAGCGAGGCAACTGAGGCAAGGAATTCAGGCCATAATGGATTACAAGCCCACTTCTTCTCAGTGTGAGGACAACACTGAATTCTTGAATAAGCTCAACATATATTTAAGCAAGTTTGAAAAAGAAAACAGCATGAGACCAATGAAAGCTAGAACAAAGAAGTGCTCAGCCTAAATTCAACTGATGTCCAGAGAACCCTGAGGAGGATAAATCTGAGAAATGTGGCTGGTCCTGATAACATTCTGGGAAGTTTCATAAGATACTGTGCTGGGCAACTGACAAATGTACTCACAGACATAGTCAATACCTCATTGAAACAGGACATTGTTCCCAGGTGCTTCAAGAACACCACCATAATACTTCTGCTTAAGAAGTCTGTACCAAAGGACCTCAATGACTACTGCCCTGTGACTCTCACCTCCATAGTAATGAAGTGCCTAGAAAGACTGGTCAAGGACCACTTAAGATCCAGACTTCTGTCATCCTTGGACCCACTCCAATTTGCGTACAAACCAAGTCGAACCATGGTAGATGGTATATCACTGGCACTCCATCTATCATTGGACCTGGAAAACAGCAACAGCAATGTGAGTGTCTTATTCATTGATTTCAGGTTCGTCATTCAACACAGTCATACCTTAGCAATCGGTAGAGAAGCTAACTCAACTAGGTGTCAGCACACCAATGTGCAATTGGATTCTAGACTTCTTTACTGAAAGGCAATAAACAGTATGTGCAGGAAAAAGCACCTCACATAGTATCACCTTGAGCACTAGTGTACCTCAAGGCTGTGTTCTGAGACCTCTGCTAATATACGACTGGACTGCTAAGTACAACTCTAATCATATAACCAAGTTTGCAGATGATAGCACAGTTGTGAGTCTCATCAGCAATGAGGAGGAAACAGCCTATAGAGAAGAGGTGAGACAACTGATAACTTGGTGTGGTAACAACAATCTGGCACTCAATGTAAATAAGTCCAAGGAAGCAATTGTGGATTTCAGAAGAAACTATAAGAAACATTGCCCACTCACAGTCAGTGGGGAAACAGTAGAGAGGGTAAAAAG
This sequence comes from Protopterus annectens, assembly GCF_019279795.1. Lineage (NCBI taxonomy): Eukaryota > Metazoa > Chordata > Ceratodontiformes > Protopteridae > Protopterus > Protopterus annectens. Next base: position 1,651,857,783 of record NC_056739.1, on the reverse strand, counting down.
TACCACATTTCTTGGTGTGCACATGTCAGAAGACTTGCTTTGTCTGTGAATGCAGTTGCCATTGTCAAGAAAGCACAGCAATGCCTACACTTTTTCAAAGATTGAGAAGAGCAAGTCTACTAGCCCCTGTTCTAACAACATTATACAGGGGCAAAATTGAAGGCATCCTGACAAACAGTTTTACAGCTTGGTATGGCAACTGCTTCACCGTAGACCACAAGTCCCTCCAGTGAGTGGAGAAAGCAGCAGAAAAAATTACCAGGACCACTCTGCCATCTATTCAAGACTTGCACCAGTCTTGTTGTCTCAGTAGAGCCAGGAAATTAGTCATTGACTGCACTCATCCTACATATGGACTGTTCCTGCACCTAACATCTGGGAGCATTGTCATAGCATACATAGCAAAATGGCCAGATTTAACAGAAGCTTCTATCCCATGGCCATCAGGCTACTGAACTCCAATAACAAATTACATCTCACTTGACATCAGGGACAGTAGGTAATATGATGAATAAGAAGCATATTTGTATACAACAACCTTAAAAGGTCTTAATATACTGTGCAATTAATCTAACAGAGTATAACCTTATTTCTATGCAATATCCACTGATGATAAAATAGTATCCTGTGGAATAAGTAACAGCTGTGAAATGTATGTGCAATAAATATCATGTTTCCTTAGACTAGTGCCAGCAGAATCCTGTGCAATAAGAAGTAGCTGTGGAATCCTGTGCAATAAATTATATTTCTCTTTAGCTTAGTAAATGTCTGCTGATATGTAAAACAGTAAATATTATGTAGTAGGAATGTCTAAATGTAGTAATGTGAATTGTTGTATATGTTAGATGTTTGCAAATAGAGCCTAGAGTAATGTAATTTCATTCAGTTGCACTTGTTGTGGAGTCTGAATGACAATAAAGTTTACTTTGACTTTGACATCAATGCGAATGTGCACAGTAGCACAGTAGCCAACTCACAGATGCACCTGTTTTTTACAGTAAAGATCAATAAGTCACAAACCAAGACAGGACTGTTTAGATAAGCTCTGGATTGTCCTCTCTGCAGTCTGTGTGAATTTACAGCTGACTAGATCCATTGAGATGGCTAGAGTTTGCCTGTCTAAAATCTATTCCTTTCTACAACTAACAGTGAAAATTAAAGGGAAAACAAAATATAAATCAAAGTAAATCTTGTCTACAAGCTACTCCTTCCTTCCTACAAACAGTGAGAAACAGTGTGTAAAAAATAAAATATAATTTTAAATAAAAACTTATCTTACCAAGCTACTGCACAGTCAATCACAAACCAATCCAGGATGACAGTTGTTCCTACCTTGGTCCCATAAACCAATCTGCTGACCTAAAGGTGAGCTTGAAAACACTAAAATTAAACAGTTTTAGTATTGACGCCTGTGGTGCAACTATATTGGTAAAATTCTTGTCTTAAAACATATCCTTCATTCTAATCCCATATCTGCTTTCTCACACAGTTAGCACTCCTTTTTGTTATGTGCCTGCTGGGACTCACTTCAGAATCTCGAAATTCCGAAACATCAAATCTCATACGATTGAGACCATATGATTGATGTTTCAGAATAGTGAAATTCTGAAACAAATCCAAAAAAAAAAACAAACAAAACAAAAAAAAAGCAACAATTTAAATGTTTCTGCAGGGGCGCAAATCCCCTGCACCCCCACACCCCTGCTACTTAAATATTCCAACTCCAAGGAAAAGGGAAATCTCCCATTATGTGCTGTATGCAGATCTCCATTCACAATGTTGGGATTCCGAAAGTTCGATCATATGGTGTCTGCAATATGAAATTCGATCTTTCAGGATTTCGGCATTGTGAAGTATTGCTGACTGTTGATAGCAGATAACATTGAATATGCAGTTCTGAGCATAAGACAGAATCAAAGCATTTAGCTAAAATCAAGAAAATATCAAGTGATAATTCTTTTTTTAAAACATCTTTATTAAATGACAATTGCAACAATGACATAGGTATAAGTACATTAACCAAAAAAAAAAAAATCCTTATTGATATTTCTTATTCAGATACAAGAAATGGAAGTGTAATCTTTGGTAAAGGAAAGAAGAAAATCACAAAGAAATAAATGTAATTTGTAAGAGCAGTACATGCAGAATAATATTCAGGGGCAAGAATGAGGTTTAAGGAATGGTAGGAACTGAACAATTTATGTAAAGTTAGTATGAATAATGTTGTTGTTTTTCTTTCAGCTTTTCCTGGTTAGGGGTTGCCACAGCAGAACTCCGGTCCGCTAATGATTGGCAGTCGATTTTTACGGTGCTGAGGTGCCAGCCCGATGCCCAACCTTCAACAAAGACATGCTCATTCACGCATGTCTTTTGAACGTCACTCGACCGCGGGGAGGACATGCAGACTCCACACAAAAAAAGTTAGTATGAATAATAATTGTTAAAAAGAAAACATATGTACAGTATGCTGCATGGATCAATCTTGATAGGTGGTATCAATTAAGTTAAAGAAAATACTTAACAAGTTAGTTATCAGGAATAACCAGATAGGAACCAATGCGGGTTCATATCCAAGCCCTGTTTGAATGATGCCGGCACCACCTGTACGGTTGTTCTTTTCTAACATTTACCAGTTAGGCTATTTAAACAGAGTGTGGAAATTGTTAATATCATAACATTTGCCAAACAGACGGGTTAATTGTATAGGGTGGGAATTATTATCTAGGCAGTAGGTGCTTCTTGTTGGGATAAAGACCACAAAGGATTCCTTTCACATCCCTTGCATAAATCCTGATAATAGTGACTTTTGAAATAAATAAGATATAGAACAAGATTAATTATGATATTCCTCACGAAGAAACAGTACAATTCATATAGCCCTGCTGATGCAGTTTGCTTTATACCCTTTATAGCCTGAAAGACCACAACATTAGGAATCATAGGGCATACTTCAAGATGGACTACATCAATATTGACCAAAGCTTAGAGGACTGAAGCACTGTTCCAAAAAAAATTGTCACTACAAATCTTGCCAAGATATCTTGGCTCTGACACTGTTGAAGTATCCTGCAGCACATAAAGTAAGTTAAATAATCACAAATGTGTAATAAAATGAATACCAAACTAAATAGGATTTAGATCAGAAAAAAAAAAATGCTTTGACTTTGTGTTTACTTAGCAAAGCCATGTTTGTTTTTTGGCATAAGAGACAGCACCATTTCTCCCAAAGACAAATATCACAATGGGGAAGAAGCAGCAAGACACAGATAGATAGAAAGATAGACAGACAGATATGTATATATATATATATATATGTATATATATATATATATATATATATATATATACACACACAAACACACATATATATTTATATATATATATATATATATATATATATATATATATATATGTGTGTGTGTATTTTTTTTCCTTTTTTAGCTCCCTGCAGCTGACCATCAGCTGCCACCAGCTCCATTCTCCATTTACTAATACTGCAAGTCTCACTTTAGCCTCCCATGGGTCTACCTGACCAACATCCAAGACCAGTAGGAAGCTTGGGCACTGGTGCAGTATCATAATATTGCCAGTGAGCATGCCCTAATTTACCACCTCATGGCAGCCTTATGAACTCCACACTGCTTATCTTCAGTAAATGCATGTGAGTTTCCACACATGTACAACCATCTAACCATGTTGTGCACTACTTGTAGTGCAGAGCTTACCAGGATCTTCATGCTGCTATTCCTGTATGTCAGACTGCATCCCTTTTCACAGGGTAAGGGAGCCAACACTGGCTGCTCACTGCTATCCTTGCTATCCGGTCCCGCCATTGGCCATACCACTAACTGGTCATGGGTCAGCTTTATCACTCTGCACCACATGGCTAGGGGATTATTTTGGTTTTGTAATTTAAGATAACTTTAGAAAGATACTTAATATGGTACTCTTTATTTATTTGTCATTGCTGTATTATAACTCTGATTTAGTCTTTGCATAATGTAACTATGTCACATATGCTTCCTAGTGGTGTTATTGTATTTCTTTTAAATTACGCTGTGAGTGCTACCATTGTTTAAGTAAGGCATGAGTCCACACTGACTTTTCCTGCAATGGAGTCCTTATTGTAACACCTCCCGTGACTTTTGCACCGCACTAAACTAAATGTAATGAATAACGGATGTTCAGTCCTAAGATAAATGTTGTGTATGCTTACAACAATTTTCAGGCAAATGTATAGGTTGGTGCTAACTTAATAACATTTTCAAGCATGCACTGGTAGCATTGGGTAATTTTATATTTATATACATCCTTTGATAATTGGGTTAGTCCCACTAGGCTAGTAGCCTCTTTTTAGCGGAAACCTAAGGTATAATGTTATGATACTAGCAGTAAAGGTCTTACTATACCCAGGTGGCTTGAATTCAAATAGTGGTCCAGGTGGCTTGACAACAGAGACAGGGTGGATGGCTATGCCTATTGGGAAGGGGTGAACTAGGATGACATGCACTGGCAAAGTCACACTTGAGCATTTTGATGTTCTCTGACAGAGTCCAGGAAAGTAGCAACATGTTGCTGTCTAAAGGTGATCAGAACATCCTGCTAGTATTAGCAGAAGAGAGAGGTGATCCAGTACTGATGTCCACTGCAGACCACACCATCTTGGTATTACTGGGTAAGCACAGGGGTGAGGGGTAGTAAGTGAAACAGTCCCTTGGAAACAGTATGACACTGCCCTGAGATGTCTCAATCTCCCTGCCAGCCCTGAGCATTGCCGGAGCAAGTCTGGTGGAAATGGGAGGGTTTGATAGGCCTGGCAGCCGAGACAATAAGAGCAGCTCTTATCTGCTATGACGAGGGAGCCAAATGTAGGTAAAAAAAGTTAATTACACTTTCACACTAGTGCATTAGTGTATTCTGATTTTTAATTGACAGACTATAGTAGTGTCATGGAATTCCTTTTGAACTCCACTCTGCTTATCTTCAGTAAGTGCATGTGAGTTTCCACACATGCACAACCTTCTAACCATGTTGTGCACTGCTTGTAGTGCAGAGCTTGCCAGGCTCTTCATGCTGCTATTCTTGTACGTCAGGCTGCATCCCTTTTCACAGGGTAAGGGAGCCAACATTGGCCACTCACACATAAACATTAACACCAGGGTTTCATGTAATATGTAATGATTATGTTAACTACAAACTACTAAGCCAGCATGCAACATAATGTCATATGTAGCAGCTGTAGGAACTGATAGCAGCTGGGAAAGTATAACATAGATTTTGTGCTGCATTGTTGTATCCCTTACCTATTTCTACATAATAGCCCATATGTTGCTGTATTCAGAATGCCACCTGTAGGGGAGACACATGCACTGATAATATCCGGTCTATATTAGATCACTGAATGCTTAAAAAAGCAAACGGTGACTAATCGACCCTAGGTAAGCGAAAGCTTACAATTTCGAACTGTCAGAACGGCGATTTTTTTCGTAGGGAAAAAAATCGCTGTTCCAAAAAAAAAAAAAAAAAAAAAAAATGGAACACTTTACACATTACATTAAATAGGGGGCACTGCCCTCCACACCACCAGATGTGGGGGGGCTGTGCCCCTCACACCCCCCTATTTAAATATACCAACTCTGAGACTGCACTATAGTGCCGAAAATGGCAAACTAATGAAGCGGCCAAGCAAATTCTTTCCCAGGGAAAGAATTTGCTCAAAAGCCGCTTCGATATTTTTCCATTTCAGGCTTTTGAGTTCGACCAAGATGCATTCGAAAGAATGCATTTTCCGTCTTCTAATAGGGAACCATAATATCCAATCAGATTATAATTGTACTGAAACTTGATGAGTACTCACTGCAGAAGATACAGTGACCACTGTATGACCAGAGAAATATTCCCATATTCCTATGCTGCAATTCTGATGGAAACATATAAACATTTTATGGAACAAGAAACTGTATATATTAGGCCATGCATTTAACTAGAAAACCTTGCAGTAACGAACACATTAAATGGTTGCAGCAAAAGAAAGAATATTTACTAACCTCAATACTAAACAGCTACAGATGAATAAAGAACATAAACTGCAAAAATAGTCTTCTAATCACTTGTTTCCTCTTTTTTTTTTTTTGCTGACTGTCACATATTGCACATTTTGCACCCTTATATATGTACATCTTCTGTCCACTACTACATAAGTTTTAATTTGCGTAACATTTAAAATACTGTAGTAAGAAAATATGATGTGAAAGTCATGTTCTTATGGTACATTTACTGTTCCTTATTTAGTTATAGAGATATGTAAGGGAAATGGTAGCTGTCAATAAATAAAGCCATTTCACTTTAATTTCCACAATGCAAGCACATTAAAGCACAGACAAATTATGCACTGAAACACTAAATGATAGAAAAATATGATAGTCCCTTAATGACAGTTCCACATTGTACAATATTCCTTGTTACCTACATACAGCAGAAGAGAAATGTGTCATTATGAAAATTACTGCATTTGTCTGTAATTTCGATTTTCATCTACATATGGCATTCATTCTTGCCAGCAGTTGAAAAACAGTATGCATCTGGGAGGTAAATTCAGTGATAATATGGCTATTTGTCCGCAGATACCATATGTACTACAAAGGCAGGGTAAGTAACCATGAATACATTTTACTGAAACATGTCCATGTGTCACATTACCCCATTTTTATATGATGCAATGATTTACTGCTTTAGATGTTTATTGAAAATAGATATTGTGAAGTGATACAAAATTCTCGCATCCTATAGATGCCAAAGGCAAAAACATAAACTACTTTGAAAACACATTTGGCAACATGTGCACAATTCACATACAAATAAATGAACAATATGCATACCTCCATTATGATTTTTTTCATTAAATATACTTGTTAAAACTGAATCACTGACAGAACATCCTATCATGGGCTATAATAAGGTATATCAAAGCTATTCAACTGCCATGTTAATACCATATTTTGCACTTACTCTTTCAGAATCTATACAAAAACAAACACTTGAAAAATAAAATTACTGGAATTAATGTTCAGACAAAGAAGAAAAAACAAAATTACTGGAATTAATGTTCAGATAAAGAAGAAAATGGAAATACTCATGGGAACATTAAGCTTCTAGCAATCAGCTGGGCATGTCTATATGAAAGGTGAGACAGGGAGAGATAGAGAGAGATAAAAGGCAGTCTTGAGTAGAGACAAGTCCCCAGGCATGAAGGGGAATATTCTTGATGCAGTCTAAAATGATGCATATACGGTGATAGTTGCTGAGGTGAGAAAACTACTGGACAAGAGTGACACTATATAGCTTATAACCGTTAGTATAATCCTGGGATAAACAGCAGGAACAGAAAGCTAAGATTATTGAAAAGTAGACTTTGATAACTTCCAGAATAAAATAATGAATAATATAGGTGGCAGGAAGAAAGTGAAGACAATAGTCTTTAGTTATTTCCAAAATACCAAAGAAGATAATAAAGATAGCTGGAAGGATCTGAAGACAGTAAAATCTGCTTATTTCCAAAATAGATTGATGAACAGCAGAATATGAAGGAAGTGAGGACAATGGAGGAGCTTTGGAATGGAATTAAAGAAAGAGTGGAGAAGATAATTAAATCCTGAACTTGGGGAAGAGTGTGGGAAGATGGGACTGTGAGTTTTTCTAAATACAAAGGTAAAACATGTTTTCATTAAAATGAGGGAGGCCTATAAGTGGTTGAGAAGTGGAGGACTAAAACAGATATAAGGACTACAGTGACATAGAAAAAAGGAAACAAATTTCATCTAGTAGACTAACATAGTTACAAGAAAGAAGATGATTAGACAGCTTGAGAGATATACACAAAAATATTTTTCCTACACAAGTTTGAGGACAAAATGTACGAGCATCAGTTGCTCACAGAAAAAAAAAAGATGAATGTCATAAGACCAATTTTTTTTTGCCATAGAAAATCATTGCCAATGTGATTTCAAAGTGCGTGCCAGTAATGAGGCACTTTTTTAGAGAGATTTATCCCTTCTTCAAGTTGGTGCAACTGTGAAGTAGGTATATTGACGTTCGGGGGTGCAGGGGGACATGCTGTCATGGAAAAAAACAAGAAATAAAGGAGTTTTTCACTTTCTTTGTTGTTTATTTATTTATTTATTTTTGATTGTTGTGTTATTTAAAAAATAGAAGGACAATTGGTGTAGATATTGAAACTATTGCAAAGTCAGTTATAAGAAAGTGAGTGATGAGGTATGACTAATTCAGACACACAGCCAGAAGATATAGCTATTTAATTTCTAGCTAAATCTCAATCTATTGCAAAGGCTGATTCTATATAGCTCAAGCATAAATATGAACTTTTGGTAGTCAGGCTGTTAGGCTTTGTCTTTTCTTCAATATGAGGCAAAATATGGTGGGGAATTGGATTTGCTGAGAAAAAATATTTAAAGAGGTAGAGCCGAGATGCCTGAGCAAGAATGAGGCGTACACATTTAACAGTTGCTTTGGTTACAAATATGGACCATGTGTTTAGGAGCCAGTATGAGGAGCAAGGCCATAACTGGAATATGTGCACAGGTTTATCTGATAAGCGGCTGGTGCAGTTAGATGAACTTCTTGACTGACACAAACACAGAAAGGAGTGTTTAAGTTAGAACATGAATCAGCAGACTGATACAAACAGAGAAGTGAGTTTTAAGTGAGAATATGAATCAACAGTGGTGGAGGTGAAAGATACGTTATGGAAACAACTTATATATGAATTTTGCACTTAACAGTATGTATGAAGGAAAAAAAAAACATCATAGAAATGTAAGGTGATCTGTATGGCTCTACATCATAAGGCTGAAACCTAAATTACTTATGCTTATAAGACAATGACACAAATGACTAAAGTCATGAATTAATACTGACTTTTTAAGTGAAAGAAATATGGAATATAAAATTAACAACAAATGAAAATAAATTTGCACTGAAACCAAATTTACTTGTCCCAAACTGAAGGAGGGAGCTGAGTATATACCTCTGCTGGCAAATGTCATTATCCAGAGCCTTATTAGATTTTAGTATTAGAATAACTGGAAGCATCTCTTGTCTAGTGATGGGATTTTAGATGCTTTGCTCCCGGTCTATGGACAAAGTGCACAATGGCAGTGGAGAATTTATGGAAAAGATAAACTCAGTGAAATAAGTACCTTTTGGATCTACTGGAACTTATCCAATATGTGATTAAGAGGCACGGGAGCCTTTTCTCAGAATATATATCTTGCTGGCATTAAAGCAGAGCCAGATCGTGGTTAAATGAAGTCCTAGACAAGACAATCGCCTCACCCCCATCCATACCTATATCCATCACTTGGCTTTTACCATAAAACAATGTTCATACCAGTCTTTACTTTCACACTGATCACAAAAATTTGAATTTAATACTTTTTTTAATTTCAAGTTTCACACCAAAAACATTGATAGCAATTTATAATAAAAAAACTGACATTGCAAACACATTTGGAATAAGCAACAGAAAGTCTCACCCTGGCAAGCCACTGAACTAAAGATCCTATCCCCCTTCCAACAACCCATATCAGTAATAAATCAGAAGTGATCCTGAAATTGCTATTTGTTTTCCTACATCATCGGTGCTTGCCTTTTATGCAGAGGTCAGATACTGCTCAGGTGGCAACCAAGCATTGTGCCTCTGAAATGCTGGCTTTACTAGCTTTATTTAGGAGGCCTTATGTCAGCTCCCTAAAGGCAGAAATACTGAGTTTACTAGCTGTATTTAGGTGGCCTTATGTCAGCTCCCCAAAGGCAGGTCACAATAACATTTTCAGGGCTTCTAATAAAGTACTTTGCTACAAGACACAAACATACTATCTCCCAGGAGAGTGTCCTTTTTCAATGGGTATGCTACCTTTGAGTATGAATCACATAAACATAATGGTCACATTTCTTTGATAGATGCTCTCCCCCACTCTGGACAAACCACATCAACACGCAAAATAAATTCTCTAAGAGACATTTGCTTTCATGCATCAACTGCAGCCAGACCTTTTGATCTCGTGTCAAATAGTCCTCAGGTGGAAAGCAAAACACAATACCAGACAGAGTTGAATGCCCTCAAAAACACTCATAAGTTAGTTCATCTAAAAACAGTTCACAATAAAACATTCAGGATGTCTACTAAGGTACTCTGGTAAAATACACACAGTCCCAGTGGACTGTGCTCATTTGGAGAGGGTGCAGTACTACTGACTGAATCAATCACATAAATATAATGGCCCCATAGCTCTCTTACAGGTGCAGTCTCTTTACAAACCATATCCATAATTGATCAGATCTGATCTTGAAACTGCAATTTGTTTTCATACACCATTTGATTGTAGGTCTTTGTACAGAAGTCAGATAGCACCCAGGGTGAAAGCAAACATAGTAGCAGACTAGGACATTAAAAGACCTCCAAAATGCTGCATTTATTAGCTGTGTACAAGAGACCACATGTCAGTGTGACAATAAAAAAATTCAGTTACTTCTAATAATACACTGTAGCACAAACAAAAACACTGTCCCAGTGGAAATATGTTCCTTCTGGGAAGTTACTCTACCTTTGGTTATAAAGGAATAACATATATAATGGTCATATGGCTCTACTGACAAATACTGTGACTCCTCCCCAACAATTCATAACAGTAACCATTCATAGATGATCCTTTAACTGATATTTGATTTCATAACCCACCATCCCCCAGCACATTGTGCACAGATAAAGTTACACTCCAGGTGGCATTATGCCAGGCTGTGACAACAAAAACACTCAAAAAGAATTTGGGTCTTGACTTAATTTTTAGATGGAGAGGAATGCCAGGGAGGATGAGAAGTGTCATGTATGCAGCCTCACCCCCCACTGTGCTCAGTGTTTGCATTCATGTGGGAAGCCACTGCCAACAGCCTTCTCCAGTCACTCTTTGAACCCAAAATTGGGGAGTTCTACTTTTCCAGAACCTGTTCCATCAGAGTAAACTAGAACTCAGAGAGTTTAGAGATAATTCACAGCCCCAAAAGCTCAAATTGTCAGAAGAAAATGTACCCTGTTGTATACCCTATCCAAAGTCCTGGACTCCTCTCTGAAAACAAGATGAATCAGTCTTTGGGACAGACTGGTATATGGTAAAATCTTACAAAAGGCTGCAGCATAGTGTACAAAATGCTTCCTAGTCTAGGCAACTCCTGGAGCATCAGTGTGTTGGAAAAGCACATAGAACACAACAGGTGTATCTATTTGTACAATGGTTTTTAAAAGCAGCCTTTATAAATACGTAATCACCAATCGAAATAACAGATTTTATTGTTAGAATAAACATTTTAAAATAAAAAATGTAATTCCATAATTAAAGTGTTCAACAGAGTATCAAATTTTAAAATCATTTCAGCTTTTAATTTTAAAGGTTCAGTCAAGATGCATCCCCTCCACCAAAAAACAGCATGAAAGATCAAGTTATTAACATGTAGATGAACTGTTAACATGAAATGTACTGCAAGCTTAATTTCATAGAAAAAATGGGCCCATCCTCAAACTTAACGACCTCCAGTAATTATACTAATATGGTATCCAGGGCTGCCTCTGAACTTATAAAAATATGTCAGCCATATCTCTCAAGTGCATCTTATTATGATAAACTTTCCTCATTCTGAGTCTGAAAAAGTTTATGTTCCATCCTGTGCCTTATTGACATGCTCTGTTACACATTTATTGTTGAGAAATTTCTAACTCATTTTTATGGGATGTATTATTTAATAATATACATTCTTTAAAAGAAAATATAAGTATAAAACACATTTTGACCATACTATGCACCTCCTACCTGAAATTATACGTTGTCTATAAGTGTTCCACATTTTTCTCATTTGTTCCACATTAAAGGGGTATTGTTCCACATTTGGCAGATGAGAAGTTAAGAGCTATGCTTTCACTTAATATATAAAAGCTCACAAGTCATGATATCATTCTTGTAGTTGAATAAATTTTTTATTTTTGTTTTTGGAAGCTGAGGTGTCAGCTGAGGGTAAAGCCAATTTGTATGTACAAAGTAGGGGGTGGGGGCTGCTCAACCCCCCACCCTATGGTTGTGTCTGTCATATTTGACTAAGCCTAACTAAACTACTGCTGTTAAGGGGAAAAAAAACTAATAACAATAATACAGTTTATAATTAACTTTTTAAGTGTTTTAGGTCAGCCAGTTGATCAGTCCACGTCCACTGAGTCCTCTGGGTACTGAGCAGTCAAGCTTGCACAGCAGGCAACAGGAGCAATAACAATGTTACTAGCTCTGGGCTGTTGGTACTGAAATGTTTATTACACTTTCTTCAATCTTCTTAACTGAAGTCAATGGCTGCATCAAATGAGGGAAGGTAAGTATTGATGAATTATAAACCTATCGCTTGAATGAACCTTGCCATTGCTAAGTGGATTGGGGGGATAAGATGGTCAAACAGACTAACTGTGTAGGGGGTAGGGTAGATTAGAGTACAAGATGAGAGATGGAATTTGCAGACCAAAGCAAGGAAGGATGCGTAAATTGCCAATTTTATATTCGAAGTCAATAAAAGAACTTAATGATGAAAAATTAAAAAAAATGGAAAATGTCTTCTACCCACCTACTCCCAGATGGAAGACACTATTGCTAAGCATAATTAGGTAAGTTAAGTTCAGTTGCTAAAGTCTAGAGATGTGAAAATGTAATTGAAAACAATAGTAATGTAAAGAGGATAAGGGAAAACCCAACTGATTGGATTGTTTTAATTACTTTTGGAGCCCCTAGCCAGTACACAAGTCTAGACAGCTACTTAGGTTGCCTTGTATTAGATATGGCCCTGCATGTGGGGTGGGGGTGAGCATGGCTTCTATACATGGTAACAGAGAGAGAGAATTTGCCTTCCTGCAAGACACTATAAATTTATTTTCATTTAATATGTTTAGTTCATTGTTTGAATTTGATTCCACTAACCTTTCATGATTTTGAAGCTACCCTTTGGGGCTTATGTGGTTTTCTGTCTTTCTTTTCAATCTTATGATAATTTCTTCTTCATTCTTCAGTATCCCAGATATGGCAAGGTATTCACACTGAGATAAGCTTTCTCCAAACAAATGCATTGTGAAGTATGTTTCGGTATGAGCTGCTGTGAGTTCATACAAGCACAGAAGGAACACTACATCATCCACTGATGTTGGTGCTACTCTGCTCCCTTCATATCCATCATATCAGGTGACATTTCAAAGGGTACACTGCTGTGGGTAAAATCTGAGTATTTCTACTGCCATTTAAGTTGATTGTCCAAAAAAAACAAAACAAAAAAAACAAATAGGTCCTTTTGTACAGTGCCACAATGGGTAAAAGCTGGTTTAACATGACCAAGAATAGTAAAATAAAATAACAAAAAATGGCTAGCAAACACATTTAGGCAGAACATTTTATTATTATTCAATGACATTGCATTTAGAAGATATATCGCCTATTATGGTCAATTTTTTGATGATATTTATATGATTTGGACTACTTCTTTGACCATTTAAGTGATTGTATTGACTATTTACATAACACTGCTTCTTTTTTTTAATTTACTGTAAAACATTCTATTGAATGTATTGTGTTTTTGGGTGTATGCATTAGTAGGACTATTGATGGTTCTGTATTCACCAATGTATATAAAAGCATGTAAAAGTAAGGTTTTACATCAAAACAGCATGCACCCATGGCATATTCATAAGGATGTTCTTAAAAATCAGTTTTTCAGATCAGCTAGTCTTAGTGATAATGATGGTACTATGTCGCGTACATTTAAAGATATGAGGACAGAATTTTTGCATAGAGGCTATTTTGTAAATGAGGTTGATTGCACTATTGATGAGGTTTTGAAGCATAGCTATGAATCTGTGAGGCATTGTTTTTCAGATATAGTTAATAATAATGTAGCTAGACAGACTAATGTTACTACAAATAATAAACTGAGAATGAATCTGACATATTCGAATGATCTAAATCTTGTTTATGATGTCATCAGGAAGAATTGGTCGATCCTGATGGTGGAGGAGAAATATAAAAAACTTTTAGGTCATAGACCTTCCCCAGTATTCACGAATCCTCCGTGTAAGAGTAGAGGAGGCTTACATGGAAACGCCAGTGTAAGAATAAGACGGCAGCACGCCATGCATATTAATGAGGGTGCGCTACCTCAACTCCAAGGCTAACACGGAACATGCACGAGTGTAGGGGGCGTGTCGGACTGCCGAGCAGTCCAAAAATCCACTCCCATGGAAGTATCACAATAGGGAAATGTCAACTGACATGAGTGGGTCTGCTCAAATGTGTACATACCTAACACTACACTCCCCCACATTCTAAACCCCAGTACAATAATAAAATATAAAACTTTTATTTTTTTTTAGCATTCCCGATATAGCTGCCTGTATTTGCACATGTTTGTGCGTGTATGCCCATTGTTTAGCTACAGTTAGCAGTAAGACATCGAAGAGGATAATAAGAAACTTATATGCAAATTAAGCAAAATAGCAATGGCATAGTGGTAGAACCCTTGCACTAAGAGGAGGTACTCCCGGTTCGAGTCCCACCCCTCCCCTTTTTATTTTCTATTGGAAATCCATATATGAAAAGAATTCCTTCCATTTACCAATGAAATTTTAGTAAAAAGCATTGAAATGGCCTATGTAGTAGTGAACGAATCTTATATATATATATATATATATATATATATATATATATATATATATAAGAAAGTGAAATTGTTATGCATACTAATGAATGCAAAAGTAATGTATCTTAAGCAAAGTGAAGCACTGCTAAGCAAAGTTTACCAGTATTAAGCACATTGCAGTATAATTACTCATAGCTTAGCAACGCTTTAACTAGCGCAATAGCTTTGCGCGGAACTGCGCATTGTGCCAACTAATGCAAACAGAACATGTGTGTGCGTAGCTGCGCACTGCACTAACCAGCGCATTGGGCAACGTTGAGCAATGTAGAGCAACACTGGGCAATGTAGAGCAACGTAGAGCAGCATAGAGCAACGTCGGGCAAAGTCAGTAAAACATAGCCACACCTCCTAGCCGGTCTGGCCAGTAGTGAAATAAAAAGCAATGACAGGCCTCGAACCCGGGATACTGTGCATCATAATCACAGTACTGAACCACTAAGCCATGACATCTTTACATAGGTATGCACTTTCAACACACACAAACGTATCAATGTAAGTTTACCCATTGCTAAGCAAGTGTACCATCAGCTGCGTTTTTTCAAAACTAGCCAATCACAAATAAGTGCAGGAAATGATGCATATTTAAGCTCCATAGGCGGGAATACTATCCATAACTGGTTGTAGCTCCCATCTGCAGGCAGCAATGGCTGGTGCTGGAGAGGGCTCTCATTTTTGAGCGGAACTTTGGGGCATTGAGGAGTCAAAAGTTATGGTTTGGCTCCTTGTCCACCATCATGAGGATAGACTCCTGTGGGGCCAGTACCAGGGCACCCAATACAAAGCAGAAGCCTGGGACGGTCTAGCTCATGAACTCACCAGTGCCACATGTGTCCCTCGGACTGGTGAGGAGGTCAGACACCACCATGCAGACCTGAGAAGACGCAAGGTGTATCAACTGGACCAGTGGATCCAGGAGGCCTGTGGGATGCCAAATTCCCCACTACTAAGTAGCCATGGAATTAAGCATGTAAGAATTGCTATTCTAGTGTATACTATGGATAGGTATGTCTCAATATCACTTCAAATACTTCGCAGCTGCAGTGTCCGTGCTGCGAATCAGCAAGCTTATGCAGATAGGTTGCTAAGGCTGCATCACCAGTCAGGTTAGTAAGTATTCTGCTTGTACTGTTATGTAAAATAAATGCGAGAGCCTAAAAATGTGTTCAAACACAATAAATAAAGGTATAATAATTCTCTAATAATAATTCTGCATGTACTGTCATAAAATAAATGAGAGAGCCTATAGAAAAGTGTTTTAAGTCTTTAATAAAGGTATAATTCCTGGAGTGTGTCTGTGTCATTTTCTTTGATATGTTGTTATTTTCTTGCATTATAGAAATAGTACTGTTGTATTAAGTGCTGTTAACACACAGTTGGGTAGGCCCATATAAAGTGGATGAAGGGAGTGCCAGTAGCTTTTAAGCATATTCACAGTCCTCAACTGTTGGTTCATGCCCAGCATGTACAGGTTAATCTGGCACATGAGTAGCTTGATATTGTGTTCCCCAGAAATGTCATTGTGCTGGCAGAAATGTAGGGAGCTATTAACATATAACTGATAACTTCACCTACACATATCTAGATAAGTATATGAAAGTAGAGCCATCAGTGTACCATCTCAGCAGTAGTGTGTCTGAGCAACTCACAAAATATGTAGCAGCAACATCTGCATCCCAGACAATTTGTATGTCAGATACAGCTCATGTATATAAAGATCTAGCAAAACCCATTTCACAATTTAAGGACAAATGTGTAGTGTAATAATACATGTAGGGGACATATTACTGCAGTCAATAGGAATGTAGTGTAAACTAGAAAGCTATATAAGTTGTTAATGGAGCTATCATTTTCCACCCTACTGTATGTGCATAAAAAATGCAATTCCACACCTCAATGGGTATGTCTAATCTCAAAACATTTGTTGGGACATATGTCCTATTGGTTTATAAATATCTGCATTTATTTCAGTGCATGTGCCCTGTTCAAATAACACAATATTGGTGGCCTGTCACGATCAATTTAACCTGCATGCTTTTGTAATGTCCACTGTTGTCCCATATATGCATATGTCATGCTTGCTATTCAACTGTTGGAAGTCTGGTGTGTTGGGTTAATGGGAACACTTCTGCATGCTGTTATAACTAATTGGGAATGCTGTTGACTGTTACTAACCCATATTTTCATTAAAACCTCCTAAACATAGAACGTATGGGAAGGCCGGTCCCAGCAGACCCACCTGTCCCACCTCAGCTGGTGATGGCACCGGGCACCAGCAGGTCCGGTGCCCAGCCTGGGACTTCCTCCACCACTGGCCCTGTGCCACCTTTGGGTGGAAGTGCTGCAGGGGATGGGACTCGCCCCCCCCATGCAAGCATGGGAGGAGGAGGGCCACCTATCACCCTCCGAATGGTCCGGGCTGTGGTGCATAGGGAGATTGAGCGTTCTGTCACTGATCCCCTATGCCAGCTTGAGGCACAAGTGGCACGACTCACAGATGAGCCTGCCCCTCCTATGCAGCCCCCAGAACAGCCACCCTCTGGACTGTGAAGGTGCAGTCGTGACTGCCCATGGGTGGGGATCCCAGTTCCACTGTTGCCATCTGTGGGTTCATGGGCTTGCGATTTCCAAACATCCTTCCCCATCAATGGTGTTCACCCACCACATGTGTCATATTCTGCCCCTGTATGCGTCTTGTTTGTCTTGACTGTTTACCTCCCCAACCTACCTCCCCAAATATTCCTACTTCCCCTACCCCACATTCCACTCTCACCTGAAAAAAAAAAGGGCATTCTGCTACCAAAAAAAATTATGCCCCATACATAGCTGCCCATTTTGCACACATGTCCGCTGGACACATAAACTGATATTTAATTGGCAGTACAACATACTTTGTTGTCCTCACCTCTCTCACAGGGGTTGAAGGTTTCATATTTCCCTCCAAATTTATTGCATATGCACAGCTGTTGCTGTTAAAGAAATGGACAGCTATGGGCCTTCCCTATACCCGTTCTGCACATCCCAAGCTGTATTCCCTACTGTCTTGCCCTGTTTGTACCCCATTTTCACCACTTTCCTATCTCTCCATTTTCTTTTCTTTCAAAGAAATGAGCATGGGAGTTAGCGTGAGTAAGCACTTTTAAGCTGTAGTTAGCGGGTTTGCGCGAGTGTGCTCCTGTGTGCGCTTGTGCGCTTAGCTAAGCATCGCACAAACCCGTGCAAATGCCCTTGCAACTGCTTAAAAGTGCCTTAGTCACTCTATGTCAGGGCCCTTGTTCTGCTCAGTAGCAAAATAAAATATCTCTGTCAGTCTCAAACCCCAGACCTTGTACACACTAGACTGCATGAAGTACCACTGAGCCAGGATAAACATACAGCAAATTGGTGCTGAAATCAATATATCATGCATCAGAATGAGTGAATGTAAAGGACAAATAGGAATGCCATAACACAAATCCTGTTTTGTGGATCTTTGCCAGCAGATCTTGTAGAATTGCATTACATGACTGTGAAAAGAGAACCAGCCATTCTAGCAGGAAATAATGTTACAGCAGCACTTTACAACCCCCACACTGTATCATAGCAGGACAAACACTAGCATATCTAATTAGGGCAGAGGCCATACTTCCCAACTGTGACTAATTTTCAGGCATGTCCCTGATTTTGAGACAGGTTTTAGCTGTGTCCCTCTGAATCCCTCTGAAAGCTACTGACGTTAGGCAGAAAGGTGGTGAATTACACTTAATGAATAATGACAATAAGTAAGAGTTAGACACAGCTTGTACTTCAGGAAATGTGTATTAATCCATATGCTCGGGTTCTCTCAAAGTCTCAACTTAATGTCTCTAATATTGTAAAGGTGTACCTCACTTTTACCTACTTTTCCCTGAGTCTGTTCAAATATGTACCTGAGTGTTTGAGAGGCCTGGCAGAGGCAGAAACACACAGGCATATCAACTATTCTGCTGTTACACACTGTGCAAACAGCTTGGGAAGGAGTTCCAGAAACAAACCCTTATGTAGGAGTACAACAATGAAATACCAAGGGATGTAGCTATGTACTGGTAACAAACAACTGTGACAATGCCATTGTTCCAGTGCTGAAAAGACCGGTGTGGTGCACAGGCAAAGAATAACAGGCTAACCTCTGGCTACCATCTGGATAGGTCCACAGTTGGGAGCTACGCAGACTACTTGCCTTGGTAAACTAACAGGTACACAGCAACTCTTTAAGTCCAGCAAGATAACGTTCACACATTAATACATACTGCTCTTTGTCCTTCTGCACCCCAACCCAAATGTACAATAAACCTGTGTGTTCAGGGTCTACCAAGGATATAGGTAGGCATACTCAGTACTGCAATTTGTCCAGCTTTCTTGAGCAGCCTGTGCTAATGCAAACACTAAAAAAGCACAAACTGTTCAAAAGTGAGTAAATTAATATTCACAGTATAGCAGTTCACAACCATTTAATGCGCCAAATTAATACATCTCAATAACTACTTTTGTATGGCAGTTAATTGTATAAGTAGAAAATAAACTACATACACCCATGTATCTTGTGTTAGCATTTGTAGGGGTGAGTACAATTCTACACTGACAACTGTGTAGTGGAAGTGGCAACATTCATGTCTGACTACAACATTTAAATCACTGGCTACACCCCTAGCTTCAGATATAAGAAGTATACCAACCGTCTGACTTACACAACGGTGTCCACAGCAAACAAGAATGGGCCACACTTAGGAAAGCTGAAAGGGATATGCCAATCTGACATAGCAATTTATAGCACTGGGTTGCTATGACAGTGAGTACTGCAATTACCACAAAGCAGGCTGCATGCAATTACCAAATGGTGGCCACCAATTGGTGCAGAGGCCATCACATGCATATGTGCAGATACCTATAAAAGCAGGTTGTACTTGCTGGTCACACATGCAATCATCCCATTGCAGACGCTGAGATAGAGACAGAGACAGAGAGAGAGAGAGAGAGAGAGAGACGCACACCTCCACCCACACCAGTGGGAAAAAAATTAAATAAAGCCAAAGATACAGCAAACTGAAAACTACAAACACATACAAAGGAAAGGTATGTAACATGTATGTATTTACTGGCATGTAGTAGATGTATTTGAAATCTACTCTACATACTTTGAAACATTAATATGTGGCAGCAGTATGTATCTATGCACAGATGGCCTGCATAACTACTGCCATGGACAAATCAGTGTGTAGCTGTGTGCAGTGGGACATAACTGTGATATATGTAGCTCAGCATTAATTGTCAAACATCTGAACCATGTCATCTGTGTTCTGTACAGTAGTGTGGACAATGGCTGTTTGCTGGTATATGACATGTGGTGGTTAAACGCTGTGGGTGTGATTTGTTATGTTTGCAGTGTTGCTGCCAGTGAGGCCTGCTAAAGACACATGGGCTGAGAACACCTTCAATGCATTTTGCACAAGACTGTGCAATATCATTAGATAACTGTATACCTCACATACTTCACATAATTGATATTCCCACCATGAAAGGTGGACTGTATATGTGCCTATATGTATATTTATATGTACACCAATGGATGTTTATATGTATATATATATATATATATATATATATATATATATATATATATATATATATATACATATATATATATATATATATATATATATATCGAAAGAGAGAGAGAGAGGGAGAGGGAGAGACAGAGTCATATTTACTGTGACAGATACCTGGTGACAAAGCTATGGCCTCAAGTTCAATGTCTGAAATTCATTCGTATCCCATTTGCTAAAAACTCTGTACCCATGAACTACCACATAGGTGGTAGTCGACTTAACACCTAAAGTGTGATAAGAGACCATGGGACACAGGTGGGCAGTAGTCTCACCCTTGATAATCACAGTGCCACACTAGTCATGTAATCTGTGTACATGGCACACCTCATCACAAATGCTGTGTCATCCAGGGGAAAAGAGGTCAGTGTTCCCCTCTACTCATCACTCACAAAACCCATTATAGAGTACAATGCCCCTTCTGGTATGTACCTCACAAGACATCTACAGTAACTGGAAAGGCCACAGACATACCTCACAAAGAGTAATACTGCCCTCAGACAGGTGCCCTATGCAGACCATCTCACAAAACCACAGCTAGACTGTGTCGCATACCAGTAACCCAGAGATGACCTCTGCCTAACATACAAAGCTATGTCCAACCCAGAGCTGTTGGACATGCTCCACATAAGCAGATCACTATCCCTATGAGCTGCATGCTCTACGGACCTAAACCGTGTCACCTCAATAGACAGAACATGCTGAAGGGATAGATTCCTATCTCAGAGACATACCACCCTTTGGAACAAGCTACCTATCAATAGGCAGAACATGCTGGATGGATAGATTCCTATCTCAGAGACATACCATACTCTGGAACAAGCTACCTAGCAATAACAAACAAAGCTCCTCAGTAGCACTCGTCATGAATAGACTTGATGATTGGATGGAAGATAGGAAATACACCCTGGGAATCACATCTGTGGCTCTGCTTGACAGGGACACATGAAACTAAATTACTTGGGTGTCAAAGGCCAGGGTACCATCTGTCTAGGGTTCTATAGGCCCTAGGGCTAATAGCCTATAATCTACCTATGAACCAATACACACCAACATGTACTGGTTGCAATAATTGCTATGTGAGGTTGACTGAGTCTGATGGTGAATGTGTTGGTGAATGTGTCACAGTTGTGTATATGTCAGATAGCTTAGTGGGAAACTGTTTCTGTCATGGTATTATGTGTCCTAGCTCTGATCCCAGCAAAAGATGTGTATGCTATTGCTAGCCAGAAAAAGCAGTATGGCATACGGTCTGACGTAGTCCCTTTGTGTTAACTGGGGTGTGCCATTTAAGGATAAAGCAGTACATGTATGCTCATTGATTGGTACTGCTGGTGAATCAAACACCTGTATGAACTGTAGTACTACCTGAAACTGTAGGTCTAAACAGCACAGTATGGTGTATGTCCACATTGCTTGGAAACACTGTTTTGTGTGTTCCCTGTAGTCCTCACAGATTACATACCTCAGGCATAAGGGTTTGTAAGTACTGACAGACAGTACTGTATGATACACACGTAAAGCTCATCTGGGTTGCCATGCCTCTGTGTCCTGTATGTATGTCTGATGTGTGTGTGGGTATGCCTGTAACATGCCCTCGGTCATATGTGTGTTAGAGGATATAAGTGGGTATTTAGCAACATGTATAGTTTAGTACAGCAGTATGCCTCCTATATTCACGAATGTGCACATATTGTAGGCTGGGGTTTTCCATCAACAACTAGTGTGGTATACTGGTAATACTGTAACTGGACTTTACAATCATTGCAATAGATTACATATTTCGTTATGCATTAGCTGGAGATATACCTCCTGTGGCTAGGTGGTGCATTGTGTCGCATACAGTGTGCCATGTACTGTTGCATAGTCTTACATAGTGGTATCTCTTTGTTGCTGTGCAGAAAATGTTTTAATATATAGAGCGTGTCAGGCAGTGTCAGGCAGTTGTGGGTTGAGCACTGATATGTGGTATTGAAAGTGTGTATTCTCTGACAGACAACATTTTGCTATTTATGGCAGTTCAGTGATATCTGTACTGTAGAATGTTAAGTGTGCCACATGACTTGCTCACACATATAGTTTTATTGTCTTCCAGGGTCATGCCCCACCATCGCAATCCTGCCTATAGCCATGCAGAGGATGAGATACTAACCAACTGTCTCATCCAATAGTACACCCTGCAATTTTCAAGAACCAGCCAGGACCAGCATGAGCGGACTGCACTGTGGCAAGATGTTGTCCGTAGGATAAATGACACAGGCATGCATAAATGGACTTATGAACAGGTACGACATCAGTGCAGTGATTTACTTAGACATGTCCGGCAGCATGCGTCTGATGTCTGTAGGCAACAGCTTGCCACAGGTGGTGGGATTGCCACCCATCCCCCCTCACCAGAGTGGAGGAGCTGCTCCTGAGACTGGGGGCTCCCAGCCAACAACAACAACAGCACACATGTATCATCAGGGAGGCCGGGGCCCCCCAACAAGTTCACATGGAACGTGCAGGTAAGATGGCATATCTATAGACTACTGTTACCTCTATTGTTAGATCCTGCATATGTGAGATGTGTACTGTGTAGTTAGAAGATGTGGAGCCTGGTGTTGTTCAATACTGATAATTTGGAACATAATGTGTAGGCCTGTGACTGTCAACCATTGTGCTACTGTAAGATTGCAAACCCACAGTAGCAATGCCACAGTTGTTGCCACTGACAAACTGTTTCATATCCTTGTAGGTCCCTCTGGTGTGACAGCAAGGCAGCAGACCCATGCTGGTGAGTGTGTTCTGCATTTACTATTGCTAATGAAACGTGCATGTCATAGGTGAGGTGTAGGCCATGTACACATGTAACACACCTACACATAATGCATGCTGTGCATGTTTGCTGTGAGACTATGCACATCTCAGTAATGTGAATGGATGCCTCAAACACATGCAATATACAGAGCATCCCAAACAATTGTGGCTACACTATAGTGGACATTGGATAGGCAGTTGATACACATGCACATGACATACACAACTCTGTCATACACAGTACATGTTAATATGCTACACATGGCGTATTCAGACACACGCTGTAAGGTCACACTCCAGTATCCCAAATGTCATCCACACAGCACACATAATATACCTGAGGGGTAGAGGCCTATCATGGGACAGTGTGACACTCTCCAGCATGCAACACATTCATGTTAGGCAATATTCCCTATTGGGCACCTTACAAGCCCATGTAACAACCGGCTGTGAAATAGTGAATGTAGCCATGGTAGTGCAGTTCAGGTACAGCATGATAGGTGCTGGTCTGGCACACATAAGTAGCCTTGAGTGACCACATGATGCTGCATGATGATGGCTCATGATACAACACACCATCCAGTTACAGTAACTACAGTACTACACATAGCATTCATTGCTATACACCTCAATGTTGTGTGTGTGCAAACATATACACCTATACACAATATGCATAGCAATCACCATTTGCACAAAGTGACACATATATGTCTTGTAATGCTATTGAGTGTATAGGTCACATGATACATATTGGGTAAGTGTGATGTTTAATGTTGCAGTTGTGTTGTAGCATGCAATGTCATGGCTGGCACTGGTATGTCCACAATATGTTCTACACTCACCATAACCATTGTACAATGGCTAGGCTGAGCAATGGTATTCCATCAGGCATACACACACCACTCATCCTGTGTGTATACGTAGCATGCATGAGCTAAACCGGTGTCCACAATTATCTGCTAAAGACACAGACACTCTAATCAGTAATGGATATCTATGTGACACACAGATAAACATCCAGCCATGGTATGTATACCTGTGAGTGATGGTGCACAGCACATTGCAGAGCTTGTAATACTTGCACAGCAATGTTGTGTCCATGTACACATTGCACTCCAGGGTGAGGACAATCACTGAACAACAACACACATGCATCAAAGCCATGTATACTGTTATTAACAAGGACTGTCTACACTCGCACTGGATGCTGTTGAGCAACACATGTCCTGCATGCTGACACATGTGATATGACTGTTTGTCTTGTGATACTGTACCCCACCATCAACCGTTATTGGGTACGTTCTGGATTGCTGGTGGTGTGTGTGTGTGTGTGTGTGTGTGTGTGTGTGTGTGTGTGTGTGTGTGTGTGTGTGTGTGTGTGTGTGTGTGTCTCTGCTTAAGTGAGGAGTGTATTTGTGTGCATGTGTGCATGTATTCATGTGTACATGTGTGCATGTGTGTATGTGTGCATGTGTGCATGTGTGCATGTGTTCATGTCTGCATGTGTGCATGTGTGCATGTGTGCATGTGTGCATGTGTGCATGTGTTCATGTTGCTGTGTTCATGTGTTCATGTGTGCATGTGTTCATGTGTTCATGTGTGCATGTGTGCATTTTTTCATGTGTTCTGACATCATGTACAAGTCATAAAGTGTGTTTCCTGTCTTCCTCTCACAGGTGCTGAGGTTGGGCTGGTTCACTGCAGCAGGGAACCTGATGTCACTGGCTCAAATAGTGATAATGATGATAGGTGTGTTGAGGCACATGCATGTTTGCCAGGGTCTGTCACTGCACCACCAATCGACAGTACACAGCTGTCCACCCCATCCATGCACACAGTCATACTGCCAATACATCCCTCATCACCAATGCCCTTAGCTGAGGGACAGTCTACAGTCAGCAATGGCCAGTACAGTGTGGTACCTATGGCACATGCATCCGGATACAGCAGCCATACCCAGAGGTCTGGAATGGTACCACATAGGCAGATGTCCAGTGATTCTCGTCAGAGCACTGCTGGTCATCATGCCCCTGGCAGACGTGCCACAGGTCTTACAACCTCACACATGTTCCAAGCTGTCAATGAGGCACAGGCACATATGGAACGGTACACCAGACAGGGACTAAGGGCACAGAGGGCACATAACACCACTTTAAATGACAGTATCCGTGACCTAGCAGGTGCCATCCATAATTACACTGAGGTCATGGATAGACGTTGGGGTGAGACATTAGATGTCCTCCACAATGTCATGTCCATGTGTCAGGACAGTGCGGGATGGGTGAGACGTCGATGTGGACGTATGCCAGCAACATCAGCAGCTGGAAGTCGCCGCAGACGTCCCTCAAGGCACAGCTGCTCCCGTAGTGCCAGTACTAGCCCCAGCAATGTTGGGGGTGGGCTGTCTATAGACCGCCCTAGAAGACCATGTGCACGTGGCTCTGGACAGTCCCAGCAGTGACCTGGGTCCAGTGTACATATGTCTACCTCTGAAGATAGTACTCAGTCTGGTTCAGTACCTGATAATGTCAGTAGCACCCCCTGCCAGGCACAGTACTGTATCAGTGGCTGGAGATGGTGATCTGTAAAGCCTGGCAGGTACAGCCTGTGGCTGCCCCACAACTCCCTGTATATGGCAGCCACATGGTGGAACTGTGTGCATGCAAACACACACACACACACATAAACCAGGCACCTAGGGCTAACACATACCTGTACACATTAAATCAACATTGGCCCATACCAGTACTCTTGGCCCTCACACACACACACACACACACACACACACACACACACACACACACACACACACACACACTCACATACATGTCGATTGTATGGCTTAATGTAGGCCTCTGGCAAACCAACAACACACCCTGTGCATATGATGAAACCTGTGCCACCTCCTGTCATCTGTAACATTGATGCAGGAACAGGCTAACATGGTGCTGATGCACAGGGTGACTTTATGGCAGTATAGCAATGTTAGCATGTTGTCAGCAGTAAAGTGTAATGTTATCCTTGAAGGTGTAGCTGAGCAGCCATGATGCATTAAAGCTATGATTGTCAATGTAGTATTGTTTACACCAGTGTTAATCCCAATAGTGTATTGTCTGCCCACGTGCCACTTGGCTGATGTGTGTAACATTGGCAGCATATGTTAGAGAGTGGACAGTATGTGTGGGATGTGTGCAGCACAGGTTTGCAGGTGTACATTTGTGAACATGGTGGAGGTTCACTGTCTGCATGTACGTGCATAGTGGACACATGGGCAGGGTGACATGCCCTGTATTACAGAGTGTTAACACTCCATAGTTTCTATTAGTGGCCAGTATGCATTGTATTACACACATTTTGGAACTTGGGTACACATGTGTGTATGACATGGTTTGACACTGTGCTGTGGGTGATACTGTTGCTATCTGTCATTGGTTTGCATTCTGGTAGTATACATGACCTCTACAGCCTGACCATAAACAGTCATTAGATGATGTCTTGACAACTGACAGACAGATGTAGGACACACAGTAACATTTGTACCCTTCAGGAACTGTACTATGCCAGTAACCAGTGATGTTCACCTGCACCCATTCCTGGGACCACTCCTGATTGCCAAATAGCTCACTTAGGTAAAAGAAAACACAGTAGGGATATGTCTGTCCATGTCTGGGAATGCATACTGTGGCCTAAAATGCATTCTCTAGATGACACACACATCCTCTACAAGGGTATCATACAGACAGATACCTGTTGTCAAACCAACGCTGTAAAACTATAAGCCAACTAAAGCATGGTCATCCACCTTTACAAAACATAGTATCCCCACAGTACCACAAAGGTAGTAGCCCCCAACATGTTGACAGGTACCGATGGGTACATACAGCCAAGTGTTACAGCATCTCTCCCATTTCCAAAGGTATTTTGAAATCCCTTGGTGAATCACATAAGCAATAAGGGGTCTGCATGCATATCCACAAAGGTTGTTGTACACATATAATGAATAGCCTTCATTGACAGACTTTGCTGCATTTTAACTGGTCTGAAATATACCTCAGGCATAAACCCTCACTCACACTATTCAATAGAAACTGTAATGAGTGTGCGTGACACAGATGACCTAGGCCAGGGATCACTGCAGTGGCTGGGATTGTCACAAGTATACAGATGTGACCTAAGGTCTGGAAAGCAGCAGCACACTCTGGCAAAGATAACAGATGTGTTCATGGAGAAAGCAGGGTTCCCACCTCTGAAATAATTGAGGTCACATGTACTTATATGTATTTGCCAGACAGCTACCTGACGTGCAATGCACATACTGTTGTCATTGTGATATGTCATACAGTAGTAAAAGCAAAACCCACACCACAGTTACCAACATAGAGCAGACACACACTCACCAAGTGCAGGATTCAAATCCCTACCTATCTACTTTATGATACTAGAGCAGTACACATTTACACAACGTACTATACACATTACTGGGAGTTCTCCTTTCCAGAGGTATATTTGTAGGATGGTGACATCATCAGACTTGACAATGATAAGTATACCACTTTTGAGGTGTTGTAGTTGTCTCCAAAAAGGTTGCTCCTCTACAAGGAGATACACAGACACACACACACTCTCTCATACAGTTGTCAAGTGCAGGATTCAAACCCCTATCTCATTACTTAATGATACTAGAGCAGTACGCATTTACACAGGTACATAGGTAGGTGATAGGCTATCTGCCTGAAGGCATATATTAGTATGTCCAGAGTGTGCAGCTATCACCACCCATGGAGTTAGTTCCCTAGGCCTCTGTGTAGTAGAGCTGATGAAGTGATCCATGGTGTGACAGTTCAGTTTCACATACACTCATCAAGACCCCTCTGGAAGAGTGTCAGTGAGGGTCTCAGCTTAATGTCGGTTGAAAGCCTGTTCCAAAGCAAGGGAAGTCTGTGAGTTAGTCATGTATCCCTCCAACATGTTCTATCTAATGTTGTGATGATGATATCCCTAGCATGTGGTACAGTGAGCTTGGGTTTACATCAGATAGAGCATGTACATCAGTTCTGTATTGGACATGGACCTGTCTGTTGGGCAGAGATCTCCTGAGTAGACAGTATGCAACAGAGTACAGATTGAGTTAAATTCAGTCTGGTTGTATGGAGCAACTGTTTGAGGCCAGTAATCCTTTGGTTGAGGTACTTCAGTGGTCTTTCCAGCTGCTGAAGGTGCCTAGTCAGATTCATCGCAAGTGTGTTGTGGTACTCTTTGACGGGTCTGATGACTGATGAGTAGAGGGAACCTCCTTTGACCTACATGCAATGTCCTTGGCAGTTTGTGGGAACACATAGCATGATTTTCTAACCACTTTGTGAATATAGTTCTGGAAGTAGAGATGACTATCCACATGTGTCCATAGTTCCCTTATTATCACCTCCATATTTAGGGTGTTGGCACCTATATGGTATATGTATGACTGTAGCTCGAGGGCATAATTTCTACACCACATATGTCTGACTGAGACCCTTTTTAAGGATGTCTCTGTTATCCCACACATCGATTATGACAACTTTTTTGCAGTCATCCACAAACTTTGGTAAACATAGCCCTCGTGTGTTTGACTGTATTTCTGAAAAGTATACACCAGACAGGAGGGGTCTCAGGACTGAGCCATGGGGGACAGCAGTTGTTACCAGCTTGAACAGGAGACCACAATTCTTACCTTGTGGGATCTATCTGTGCCCCACTTGGCAATCCATCAGATGACATACATATTTATGCACTGGTTGTTGATTTTGTGGATATGACATGTGTCTGGGATGTTGGAAAAGGGCTTTCCAAGTTCTATTTGGGATGTGTGTAGCTCATTTCATTGATGTATGTCCTGGGTGATTGCCTTGAATACAGTCTATCAGGTTTGGGAACCATGATCTGCCCCTGATTAAACAGAAATTGGTAGGGTTGGGTGTTTGTAGGCTCACAGTAGCTCTGTTTATGAGTTCCATCATGATGGACTCCATGGCCTTGCAGATTTATTTATTTATTTATTTGCATTTGTTAACCGGGTTGGTCCAGCTGGGTAAGAATTACCTTTTTTCAGTGGAGACCCGAGGGGAAAAGCCCCAAACAGACATGCAAATACATACGAATAGAGACAAATTAACAATAATACAGAGGAAAACAATATTATGGGTACAATGGATAAGAAAAACAAACAATGAAAGTTTGAGAATATGAGTAAGGTAGGCCAGAGGCATGCATGCAAAATATTTATGAAAAGGTGTTCAGGCTTAATAGGCTTATAAGACAATAGTTCCTATGGTCTGTTGTGCACCAACACTTGTGGAGTGTGCCAAATGTTGCTGTAATGCATTTAGCAGTTTCATATTCTGTACAGAGGGTGAGTCTCAATGGACTGTTCAGGTGCAGGGTCTGTTTGTTTTGGAGTTCACATATGACACAGCTAAGGAAGCCATGTCATCCCATAGACGCCATGTTTTTAGGTTTGGAAAGTGCTGTTTAATCATTGTATATGTGATTTCTGGGTTTTCACAGTCTCCAGGTATGATAATAGGCCCTTTTGTCAGTGAAAGGGGGGTAAATATGTATGAACCTGTCTGACAAGATGTTGGCGGTGTCAGTCATGTACATGTATTAATTTACAGTTTGCACTGACTCAGAACATATATGTGTTTACACTGATATTTATGACATTGTGAAATAAAGCTTCATGGTTCTCTATGGACTCTTTGACAACATTTTTGCCAGAGCATGGATTGGATAATGTTAGGAGTGCTCATTGTTTATTGATGATACTGATCAGAGATTTATTGGTCTTCTTTGAATTTTAACTTTCTCTGAACGAGTTCAGTACTTGTAGTACATAGTTTGATTATGACAGGAGTCCAATATATTGTATGGGTCAGTTTTCATATCACTGTGTGCGCAAGGCAGAATTGGTGGATAGTGACATGTTACTGGGGTGAGAACTGCAACTGCCAGATATGTGTGGCCCACTGCTGTACTCAGACATGGCCTAAGTGTGTGAGCATGCCCTGTATGATCTTTCAGTATGTTGTTGACTGACATTTGCTTCGTTTATTGAAGTGTGTGAGCATGCCCAGTATGACCTTTCAGTATGTTGCTAACTGGGATTTGCTAAATTTGTTGAAGTGTGTGAGCATGCCCAGTATGGACATATATACTATATGTGTGTGAAAAATCAAGTTGTTTTTTACTTCAGGGCTCACCTTTGTGTTGTACATCGACAGGAAGCACGCTGTGCCTGCAGGGCTTCCATGAGTCGCTTTACATAGACTTATCAACATTTCTACATACAGGGGGGACAGCTATTAGTTGCACATTTCTACCCAGGGGGCACACCTGATTGTTACTGTGGATGTACATTGGATGAGGGGTTCACCTGACACTTATACACATTTGCTAGGCCTGCACTGCTATGTCAGGTACTCCATTTCAGTCTGTACTGTTGCCTATCATACTGGCTTGAGGCATAGTACTGTACTACAGAACTTGGCTTCCAATTCCATGTTTATTAGTTTGTGACTTCATAGCCGACCCAACCTACATCACACTGCCTGGCCTGCTGTTATCAGTCTGCATAGGCCTAGAGGGAAGTTCAGAGGGCATGATACAACATTTGTTTGTGTTTGTGTTAGTCTACAATTGCCCTGCTGTGTCTGTGCCAGTGAAATGCTGTCATGGCTTAGAGGTTCAGCACTGTGTCTATAGTGCACAGTATCCTGAGTTTGAGCCCTGTCACTGCTTTTTATTTTCCTGCTGGGCAGACCTGACTAGTTAAGGAACAGTAAAGCAGGTGTGAGCATGTTTAACCGACTTTGCCTGACTTTGCCCAACATTGCCCAACATTGCCCACGTTGCGCTAGTTTGCGTGGTAAGCAGCTCTGCGCAATTGTGCTTAAATATGCTAAATACTGGTAAAATGTGCTTAACACTGTTTTATTTTGCTTAATATAGGGCAATCGTGCCTCAGGTGGTGCTGCAGGGCTGCCTATGTCATATGCACATAATACACTCCCTATACATGTTTGAAACAGGTAGTGTCAAGTTAGGCATCCCTTTTATTGTATGTGCGAGTCAGAGAGAGGTGTCATTTCCAGAGTTCCTACTGAGTCAGTGTATGTGCTATGCGTTGCCTCTTTGCCAAGGCCAGGGCATACTGGGCACGCCTCCTTCTGCCTACTGGGGTAGGCTCAGGTTGTTCCTCCTCCGAGTCACACTGTGCCTGTGCAGGCCTTGGCAATGGTGGGGGGCTGTTTGGCCCTGCCCCATGCTGTTCCTGCTGCAGCTGTTTCCACAGGATCATATTGTGTAGCATGGCACATACCATGATAATTTGGGTACATGTAGTTGGTGAGTACTGCAAGGCTCCACCAGATGTGTCCAGGCACTGGAACCATGACTTGAGCATCCCAAACACTCGCTCAGTTATGTTTCTTGTTTGTGCATGTGCCTCATTATGGAGTTCTCGTTTGGGTGTGTGTGTATTTCTGATGGGTGTCATCAGCCACTGCTCCAGTGCATATCCAGCATCCCCTACTATTTGACCGTCAGGGATTTCCCCATTGGCAAATCTCTGGTACAGCTGCGTCAGATGCCAGATGTGGGAATCGTGATAGCTTCCAGGGCAGCCAGCACACACATTCATTATTATGCCCTGGGCATTGCACATGACCTGGCAGTTGATGGAGGGGAAGCCCTTGCGGTTGATGTAGACACTACCCCGCTCATTGGGTGGTGCTTTGATGTGTATGTGCATGCAGTCTATTGCACCCACCACCTCAGGGTATTCCGCTATTTGGTGGAAGAGGCGCATATTGCTGGCCAATGCCTCACTGGAATTGGGGAAATATACATGCTCACCGACATATGCTGACATGGCATCCAGGAACTGGTGCAATACCCAGGATGCTGATGCCTGTGAACACCCATCATATCACCAGTTGGTCACTGGAAGGTACCTTAGCTAGTATTCATAGGCCATCACATACCTTGGTATCCACTGGGATGGGTTCCCCTCTGTTGGTTCTGTGTGTGAGGCGTGGCCGGCACAGCTCAACAATTTGCTGCAGGAGGTCTCTGTACATTCTATAGCGCTCCACTATCTCCAGCTCATGTAGCCCCTCGTAGGTTACCGTGGGTCTGTACACTCTTCTCCATCTCCTCACTGTGGGTTGCTCAGCAGCATTCACAACATCACCACCCTCAGCACCTTGCACATGTTGGTTTATAATAGCAATGGCAGCCCCTAACATTTTGTCAGCCTTAAGCTTTTTGAGTTTTCACTCTTTCTAAACTGCAGTGTTGCAGAGTTCTTGTGAGAAAACAGGTTAGACTGCTGTTTGCAGAGTTTAAATTGCTGGGCTGGGCTGGGCTAGTCGACTGCCTGTGTAATTGGCTGATTGTGATATATTTCACCTGCCAGCTCTGCTAGTTCTCCTTGTTTAACTTCCTACTACTTCTTTTCCTTCCTTTTTCCCTTTCTGTTTCCACAAGGGGCAGCGGCGTGCAAACAAGTGCACACACGTGCACACTAGTGCACACTCGCCTAGACACGTGCACATGTGCGCACACGCTGTGTGCCCATTTGCAAGAAATTTCTGATATATCCATGGTGTACGTCTTTGGTTTCTTGTTTTCAGCTACTACCACTGTAAGCACACCTCTTGCAATCCTGAGTAACTCAGGGCAAACACATGCCACAGTGCTCCAATCACCTACAAGCCTTTCAGACATACCCCCTCATGATGTCACCTATCTTCTACTCGACTACTACCCTACTCCTACACTTACACTCTAGGGACATGGCTCACATACTAGGGAAAGTTGGGATTCACTATCCTTATCCTCATTTGCATAGGATTGCCTACTAATGCTTGGTTACATCTCTCACACTGAGCTTCCCCCGCTTAGCAACCACTACTCAGTGGCCATATTGTTTGCAGCCTGCCATTCACCTGCATGGCAGGGCAAACTTTTTAGTGTAAAAGCACATTTGTGGATATTTTCCCTTTTTTCATTTAATTTAAAGTGCAGCATGTTTGCGCGACGCTGCACTACAGTTAAACATCGGCGATCGGGGGAAAAAAATAACATTGGATTTTGCGGATTTGCAACATTTGAAAATGCCAATGGCCTTATATTTGGCCATTTGTATGCTTCCTTAACTAGATGTATCCTTTATTTGGAGCTGTCATAGCTCCGTTTAGCTTTTTGCAGAACGGTACTTTGTTACCAATGGAGTACAATTCTGCAGATAACACTACTCTTACACGGACAGGTTAGTGGTTCCTGTATCACAAATTTACCTCATTTGCATAACTTTCAGCAGCAAATGAGGTAATTTGCATACCATAACACTGTCCATGCAAGAGTAGCTTTAGAAGCTCTCATGCACACCCCTACCGGCTATTGCTGAATCGCTCGGCAGACATATTGCCTGTCTGACATCTTACACTGTTCTTACATTCTGTGCAAGCCTTCATAAATCCGGCCCCTTATTTCTGTTTTAAGAATAGTCTATCTTTGAAAAGAGAATTATGCTATAATTTCTGTAGACTGACACTTTTGAAATCTGACAAACTTGGCACCTTTGCTTGCAGGTCTTATAGTATTTGTAATTATATTTGCAATATTTCAGCCTTTATTCATCCTTCTACTAATCAAGTTTATAAACATAATTTGATTGTAGTAGTACTAATTCAGTTTATTCGGCATCTTGTAAGTTATGTAAAAGTTTGCATGTTGGGAAAAAACAATAGTATGCTATGCTTAGAGAGCGGATTGGTAACCATGTACATGATATGAGAAAAGGGAACAGGAAGAATGCTCTATTTAAGCATATACATGCAGCAGGAAATAATCATTCATTTCCATTTTTAGCGTTGCAACTATTTCATGTGAACTGTACTGATGAGGATGTAAGGAATCAAACTGAATGTCTTGAGTTGAATGGAATACTTGAACTGCAAGCTGACAAAGGTTTAGGCTTAAATGAAGCTGTTCCTTTGCAACTTTAAATGCTTGAAATTGTATTTTTTGATGGTCTGATGAAGTGCCATTTGTGGCGTGAAAGCTCTTATCATTTTTACCTTTGTTTCAATAAGCTTATCTGTGCCTAGCTGTGTTAGCTGTTTTTTGTTAATTTATTTTCCTTTTGTAAGGACATGCCAGTTTAGGCCCATACATCAAGTCCTATCCATGCACGCAGTTTGGAATATGCACACCCCACTGCTCCCAGTTCCTCATTTCTTGTCGCCATCTGAGCTTGGTCCACATCATTAATCTCCCCAGCCTCAGGGAACACATTATAGTTATTTATCTAATCCATATCTTGCAAATCTTCATCTTCATTGTAATCCCTCTCACTGTCTTTATCATCTTCATCATTAGTCTCACAAGGCTCAGAAGCAACTTGCCAAGAGGACTAACAAGCTTCAATCTTTGTCAAGTATACTTTGAAGCCAAACCTGCTGCTGTTGTTCTTGCTGAATCAGTTCATGGGCAATCTAAATGAAACCACAATGTTTTCGTTACTCATGGAAAGAGGAAAGGAAACCATGTAGACATTCTGAACAGCCACAGGTATTTACACCAAACTCCAACAAGAAGACTTCTCAGAGAAATCTATTTAAACTAAAAAGCAGCTGAAAATGGTGATTTCTATTTACCTTTGCAACCCTGCATCTGATGTCTCCAATTCAAATCTCATTTATTTTGTATGCTTTTATTTTTCAAACAATAACAGATGCACCAGATGAAGTCTAGTTAATATATCCAATCAGATCCACAGAATTCAATTAAATGACTAATTCTCTCTGATCTAAAACCCAGAATAGAACTGGACTTCCATTCAGTTACAATCTTTAATGACCCGACAATGTCCAATCATTGTACTTAATGCTGCCATACTATTTAATTGATGAAAAGCTGGAGTAAAACAAATAAACAATGAAAATACTTGCATAACAACTAAAGCATCAAGATAAAACAAAATATTTAAAACAGGATATTTACAGAGGAATCTTACCTAAGACCAACAAAGTTACAAGTTCATAGACTAAAAATATCCCATCACTTCTCAAAATATGATGCACTATTTCCCCTGATATATAGGAACTTAGGGGGCATCTGTCACAAATATATCCAAGATATAAGATTGGGCGCAAGCATCTCGTGAAGTCTTCTGTGCAAGATTAAAGCATTTACTGGATTATATTTTAAATAATGAATTAAATGCATTACTTGATTCACTTTCTCCTTTCCATTTTTGAGTGTCACAGTATATTTTAAAGTTTCTAGGTAAGTAGTTATTGTTTTTTACAGAGAATGTTAGTAGTACTTCTTATGCTGTTATGATAAGGCACCTGTGAAAATCTTGAGGAACATAAGTGCAATTCTTCGATGTGCAAATACAGATTAAGAGAGCATATATATATATTAAACCTGAGATTGCGGTATCTTTGAGTATTCCACCCCAATCCAGGTATATCATTCTTGGAGTTAAAGTTATAGAGTTGGGGTGGGGGTACAGTCTGTTGTGCTGGGAGGGGATGAAAAACCCTGTAAAATGCTTGAAAGTAGCAACAATAAATTTTTAATTTCTTTGTTTCACAGCTTGTATCATTGTTTATTTTCTGAAGAGCCAGATCTCTCATTATTGGCCCTCGCACTTCTAAACGTAAGCAGTTATGATAGTTATGATGCTCAGCAGTTGCACACAGTTAGGCAACTTTATTCTTCTTCACTTCCCACTATGTCTTTCAGCTATAATTGTATAGCAATACTTTAGAGAATAGCCAGCAGCATGAGCCATGCTGCCAGGAGGGGCAGCAATGCGCTCATCAAC
Organism: Protopterus annectens; assembly: GCF_019279795.1. Classification (NCBI taxonomy): domain Eukaryota; kingdom Metazoa; phylum Chordata; order Ceratodontiformes; family Protopteridae; genus Protopterus; species Protopterus annectens. The sequence continues at coordinate 1,651,821,702 of NC_056739.1, read as the reverse complement.
TACCTGCTGGATGCAGACACTGTATACAAGTTCAACCATACTAATTCCAACTTGGGTTTGCAAATGTAAAGATGCCAAAAATAAGACTACATCAATGATGACTGTGATGGAGATCTTTCTTAGGCATGGTTTTAGAAGAGGATCGGTCCTCACTCAGATGATGAATGTAACATCAGTGGCACAGCTTCCAGGGAGGTCATTAGTAACCATTAACTAGCATGAAATATGACCTGGTCATAGATGATCTCAGAGAAACAATGAAAGGGATACTGAAGACAATGTCTCATTGACAGTGCTGCAGACAAGAGTATCAATCACAGTGTATACAGGTCAATGAACATATCAGATGTCTTGGCCCAGCATCATATAATGCTGGCACATAAGATGAGCACTCACTGGCACTGCTGCGGATCAGACTGTCTGCCAGTAATAATGGATGTCAGGCAGTACTTTCCTCAGACATTCCACTGGATGGTGACACAGGGAATGAGATAACACCAGCAGTGTTGCACACTGTGGTATCTGCCAGCTGTAACAGCGACCAGATATTGGATGTCAGCTACTTCAACCATGTCACAAATATCGATCTCTGCATGTCTCAAAAACTGTCTCCAGTTATGAATGGTGTAGTCCACTGCATGTGTCAGAATGCAATGAATGTCATCTAGAGGGGAATCAGGCAGTCACAATAGCACACATCCACAAGTAGAGCAATAGCTAGGTCAGATTTGAGCAGCAAAATAAATAAATAAATAAATAAATAAAACTCAACCACCAGACAAAAAAATGATTTTCCTGCCTAATAGTTTTTTTATACACTCTGAAAGACCTTTCATAAGTTGTATAAAGAGCTATATTACCTCCTTGCTACACTTCCAACACACATTATGCCGGTATGGCAAGCAGGTCCTTAACCTGTTATAATCTCAGTTGCAACTTACTAGTTTCAAGGACATATTGGTACTAGCACCCAGGGAATGTACTATTGACTTGCAAGGAAAAATTGTATCTTTTCAACAAGTGTCGGTCATGCCACCTCACTATAGCTATGACTGTGTACACATCTACCAGTTTCAAGGAAAAAACATACATAAATTGATCATAAGTTGCATTCCAACAGCACATATTTTTTATTTAGCATTTTCGATTAGCGTGTTTGTTGATGTAGATACTTGTGTTGATTTAACTATAATAACTGATGAAATAGAATGTTAACATTTTTATTAATTGCAAAAAGTTGATCAAATGTTTTGTGTTATAATATACATATATATTTTTCCGTTTCTTTTTCTTTTTCTTCTTTGATTCAAAAGTGTAGGGTTAGAGTCCATGGAATTATGCATTATTATTAGACACAACAAACACGCTAATCGAAAATGCTAAATAAAAAATATGTGCTGTTGGAATGCAACTTATGATCAATTTACATATGTTTTTGTTTTTTCATGTTAGCACTTTAAATATAGATTAAAGGGAAGTCATTTTTTCACTTACATCACAATTAACTACTATTTAAACTACAGGAAGTGATGTATTAACTGTTTGAAAAAGTTTGGCAGGCGCCAAACGAAAGCGCTTATTTTATTGTGTGTATTTTCTAAGTTCTATTATTAAAACTTCGTTGGTCAAGTTCATGGTTCGTGGATATTTTTAGAAGGTTATGACAAATTGCAGTGTGGCCTCTACCTAAATCTTTTTTCATACATGTAAGGCTCAGTGCAGTCTGCATCATGAGCATAAATAAATCAGGAAAAGACTGGACTCCATGAGTGGTTGGGCTTCAGACAGCAACTGTTAGCATAAGCATGAATGCTACCAGATGTCCACACTGACTATGTCTGTGACTATTAAGTTCAGTAGCAAGTCAAAAGGAGCACTTTGACATGACCAGAGACTTACCTAGGAAGAGGTGTCACATTTATTTGATAACATTTTCACCATTGTTCGTTTAGCACAGCAGCTACTGCAGGATGGCCTGTACTACTGCAGAACCAGACACACTAACAGGGTAGGGTGACCACAGACATTCAACAAGTTCAGTACCATAAGGCAGTATATGATCATGTTAACACACTCACGCTGAGTATCTTTTTGTATCCTTACATTTAACACCATAGCTCCTTATGGCATCCTGACATTTTCTGGGGCTAGCTTCCTTAACTAAGCACCTTACCAATAATAATAGGTCAAGGTGTAACAAAACAACATTAAGATTGTCAATCAAGGATATTATGGAGAAACTATATTAATCACTGTTTGTCATTTGTCATACATATTCTCTTATTTACCCTCATATTTTCATGACTGAGAGAGAAACTGAGGAGTGTGGTATGAAACATCATGGTAAACAGAAAAATACACTATCACCCTCAATCCATAATACTCTGTATTGAAGATATTGTTATTTATTTGGCAGTAATCAGGATGATATGCTGAATTTTCAAGTGTACAATAACATTTCCAAAAAAGTGGATTACAAGCTATAGCATAGCATCATATGAAACCTTAGATGATGTTGACAAAAAATTGATATTTGTACTGTAAATTGAACATTTTATGAAATATTTTAGTGTTGATTATATTGTTAGTTATACAAATAGGTGTGCATTTTTCATATTGTGGTAGATATCTCAACGAGGGGCTTATATTAGTTGACTGAATTTCCAAAAGTTCGAGTTTCATATGGCCGACACCATATGATCGAACTTTTGAAAGTTTGAATATTTTAACAGAGCTCTCCGTACAGCACAGAATGGGAAGATTTCCCTTTCCTGCACTGTAGTGCGATCTTGGAGTTGGTATATTTAAAGAGCGGGGGGATGTGGGGGGGTGCAGGGGGTCTTGCCCCCCTGCTTAAAATGTTCAAGTAGGTTATTTGTGTAATTTATTTATTTTTATTAGATGTTCAAACTTTTAAAAGTTTGATCATATGGTGTTGACCATATGAAGGTCAAACTTTTGGAAGTTCAGTCATCTAATATAGACCCTCAATGAGTAAGCACTTAGAAGGAATTTCTTGCTGCTGTATGAAAGTTCAAGTCTAACAGAATAGAAGTGCATTGACTCTACATGAATAAGTTGTACAGTTTACAAGCTATATAAAAAGTTTGTGAAACTGCTGCGGAAAAATATAATTATGGGTTTGTGTGCATTATATCTGTTATTACTAACATAATGACTGGGAATCAGCTGTTATCCCTGTAAAGAAAACTTTTACTGAAACTATTGCTTTTTATACCTATTTAACATTATTTAATATTTGCATGATATTTATATTTGTTTGGTTTATATGCTTTCCAACTGGATTTTTTTTTGGAAAATGGTCTGGAATGTAAGGATGTGAGTACTCTGCTAGAGGTGTGACATACCAAAGCTTAGATGTATTAATGATATGAACAGCTGCAGAATGACCACCTCTTTTGGCATAGAATGAAAGCTACAAACCCAGTATTTCTGCTGTCAACAAACAATGCCATGATACTGTCTGCTGTCTATACAAAGATGAAAGAAAGATAGAGCAAAGCTGTCTCCAAGTCCAGTAGTCTTTAAATGTAAAATAATGATATGATTTGAGTAGGAATAGCCAATCAGTCTTTGTTATGGTACTGCAGCATGCATGTAGACTGCAAGTCATGGCTGTACTTCATCTGGTGAATATGGAACATTGTATTAGTGAATACCTTTACCCCTTTTATGGGAGTCAAATATACCACCTGAGGCTAGACTAAATTCTTGTGATTCAACTGTTAATTTTTATGGGATGTTTGGAGAGTCCTTGCAGGTTACAACAAACTGAAATTACTAGACATGAGGTAATGAACCCCACTGAGTATAATTCCCTTGTGTAATTATATAAAACACAATGCAGAAATCATTATCTCAAAGACAAGCATGCTGTGTAATTCTAGAACTGTCCAACATGCAGAGTATGTGCTTTGAGTACTTTGGTGAGTTCTATGTTCACAAGTAACCAGTGGCATGAACACTCAAGAGATGTTCTTTTTATTCATCATTGTTGCAGTAGCCTTAGCTGTATGGAGTTATATCTTGCAAAGGCTATAAAAGCCGGACAGCTTCCAATGTTTAAGGACACTTTTCACATGCCCAGACTGTCAAGTATTTTGAGCTGAGCTGGCTAAAAGACAAGTTTGGGCACAAAGACCTTCAGAGATTTCTTGCCACTGAAGAGTATGCTCCTTTAAGTGTTTTGAGGATCAATGGTTGGCTTATGTTTTCCTTTCCTGGGCAGATAAGGTTTGTTTTGGGGGAAAAAAAGCATCCATTGTCTTAAAATTAATTGATGTTTTATTACTTTCCTCTTCAGGAAAGTTATTTTAAAACTAGGAGAGTTGTGTTGTGTTTTAAAGGACTGTCTTGAGATTGTAATGCACTTTTAAATGGAGCACTCATTTTTCTATCAGTTTAAAAATTGTAACTAACTGAAAATGTATGTTCTCTGGAGAAAATATGTTTATTTTGTCTTGGTATGGCTGGCATAGTGTTTGAAAATGCTTTTTGCTATGTTTTTCTATCAAAAAATAAAATAAAATAAAGTAAACTGTTGTGGACTGCTAGTTATACTGGCATTTGCTGCTTGTCTCCCCTGGGAGAGAGGCCCCATTTTCAGCTTGATCATGGAACAGACTACCAGTCCCATGGTTGGTCCTTCTTCCAGCCACAAAAAGAAATAGTTAAGCAACAGCCTTTGCCAGCACAGCAGGCTAGCAGTTTGCCTCAGCTGCAGGTGGGGGGCTCTGTTGTGGCTATTTTTTTGTACCACAGACCATTCATCTTTTACTCAGGATCCCTCTGGTGCAGCTCCTACAGCCACTATGGACTGAGGATTAGCCATGTCCTCTGTGGCTGCAGGACTCCCCTCAGAGGGAAAGGGAGAGACACTTTTGTTGCTGGGCTTTCCGCTAGGGTAGAGTCACTTCTTGGTCAATTAGTGTATCATCATAGTCAGGGGCTCAGTAATACTGGTATATCGAGTCCTGACATCTCAGTGATTACTCCAGCACAAAGGAGCACTAATTCTAACAATCACTCTTATGAACGAGGTCTGGCAGGCAGCAGTAACGTTAATGGGAGTGGACTAGCATCTAGCAACACGCTAGATACACATAATGACAACATGCCATAATGTTCGGTTGAGCAATGGCTCAGGAACGGAATTATCTTTGATGAAAAGAATATGAATGCTACCAACCAACACATCCATCTCGAGCAACAATTTTGGGGTTTTAAGGAAGCCTTGTTCAGGTACAAACGTTTGCAATTAGAAAATGAATATCTGCACGAGTGTGTAAGGAGAGAGCAGATTCCCAAGGGCCTTCGAACATGGAAATATCCGACTGGGCTTATTAAGGACTCACAGTTACACCGGGACTTAAAGAAGTTTTTCAATAAGCAAGGTTGTGAGTTGTTAAACATTTTTATTACTGATAACAATAAGAAAATGGCTGCTATTTTAAAGGACATTAACAAACTTGATACTGAAATTAAGCGTGATTTATTATTTGAACACAGGTTGGTTGAATTTAACAATTTATTTAAAAGTGTTGATAATGACTTGGTGCAATTGCAAAAAAGGAAAGAAAGAAAACTGTTCAGGGATAAAACTGATTATGATGAGGGGCAGGCATACCCTGACCCACCCCTGGGCCAACAAGCTAGGTGGGCTGAAAGATGTGAAGAGGTTAATGTAATTAATGAAGATGATGATGTGGTAGATTCAGTGGATGACAATGCCCCTTTAGAACTACTGCCTCTGAGGAGATCCTAGCGATTGATGAATCAGAGGGGGGGGGGGCAAGGGAACAGAGGGTATGGACAAGTGAATTATCAGAATCAATGGAGGAGGGGGAGACAACAACAACAATATTTGAGGTGATGAATGATATCAATGAAAGGGATGGGATGTATGAATGTACCATTGTGAAGAATCTTGAGCAGGATTTCAGCATTTACAATTATAGTAGGACAACTGTGAGTACTGATTGAGCAGAACTGTTCTCAAAAGGGCTCAACTTTGTGCCAACAACTGGTAGTGACATTGTCAATACTATTTTGGAGTTTAAATTATTCACTAGGAAGTTGAATTTGGAACTCTTTTTTTCACAAGAGGGGGCTGGACAATGCATGTTGCAGGGAAATCTAGGCCAATTAAACAGACCAAGTACTTTCATTCCCCCTATGTACCCAACAGTACAAATGTATGAGACCCTTTCTGAAAATGAATTCAGAAAGGTGGTTGCCAAAAACAATAACAAAAACCTTCTTGACAATAATGGGACCAATAATTTAACTAGGCAAGAAACTACACTGCTCCGTAATATTTTGGAGAATGATGAAATCAGGATTATGAAACCGGATAAGGGGGGAGGTATTGTTATCATGGATGTGTCTGATTACAATAGTAAAATGACTGACTTATTGTATAGTGACACATACACAGAAGTTTCCAAAAACGAGTTGAATATATCCTACAGGCGTATAGATTTAGGCATTAAACAACTTTTACACAGTGAGCAAATTACTGTAGAAACTTCTAGATTCTTTGATACTAAGCATCCTAGGATTTCTACCATTTTTGGAATCCCTAAAATACATAAGAGTATCTCTGACCTCCACTTATGACTGATTGTCGATGAAAAAGCTTCTAAAACCTTCAGTTCGGCTAAATATTTTGACAACACTGTTAAGCACACCCTAGATAACAGAGACCTGGAGATCAAGGACTCCTGGGACTTTCTGTCTAAAGTCAAGAACAGTATGTACCATGAGGACTTGATCTTGGTCACAACTGACATCTGTGAACTCTTCTCAGTAATACCCCATGATGTTGGACTAGAATGGTTCTATGACTATTTATGCTTAAATAGTACATTGAACCATGACACTATCCTTACTATCAGGTCCTGTATGGAAATGGTTCTGGACAACAATTTTATCACTTTTGAGGGGCATTTATTCAAGCAGGTGCAGGGGGTGGCAATGGGCGCATGTTGTGCACTGTCATTTGCTAACATTGTATTAGCACAGTGGGAAGACCTCTACGTAATGAACTCTGAATTCAAGGACATGTGGGTACTATATGGATGGTATCTGGATGATATGGTCTTATTTTGGCATGGGAGCGAAGATGACCTGAATAGGTTCTTCGTTTACATCAACAACACCACCAACTTTTTGAAATTTACCATGACCAAGGACCTTGACACCTTGAATTATCTGGATGTTACTATTAAGAAAGATCACTTTAAGGGTAGGTTTACTTTGCACCTTTATAGAAAACCTACCTATTCTAACTCTTTGTTGCATTTTAAGAGTTGCCACCCTCTGCATCAGAAAAAAATCCCTTGTCAAGGGTCAATATGTGAGATTGGCCAGAATGATGTCTGACCAAGATGATTTTATTAAAGAATGTGATGTCCTAATGGGTATATTGCAGAAAAGAGGTTACCCTTTTAACTTTGTCAATGACATAGCTAAAGAAGTCAAATCAAAAAGAGCTGGGGGTATTTATTCTACACTCTTGGAGAAGCCTGAAGGTTTGAGTCGAACCTCTGGTTTGGTAAAAACTGACAGTTTTACTAGGGCATGTGTCCTGCCCTTCACCAGGGATTTTTTTTAACATTAGAAGCATCATTTATGATTTTTGGACCATTTTTGTTTGGGTGAGAAGATCAACAAAAGGTTGGGGGAAAAACCTCTTGTGGTTTACAAAAAGGGCACCTCCTTGAAAGGCCTGGTGGAGAGGAAAAAGTTAAAGGCAGGCCTTGGTGGAACTTTTAACTGTGGGAGGTGTGGACAATGCCCTTATATATTGGGCACTGATTCCATTAGAGTCAGGAACTATGGTAAAATTACTACTATTAAGAAGTGTTACTGTTACACCAAGGGAGTGGTATATATTGCAACCTGTATTCTATGTGAGGGGTACTATGTGGGGAAGACAATCAGAACCCTCAGACAAAGAATACATCATCACAACTATGATATACTAAAAAACAAAGAAACCAATGCTTTATATAAGCATATAAAGGTACATCCGACACATTATTTTAAATTTTTTGTACTTGAACAAGTAAACCTGGGTCCACGAGGGGGGCCCGATGATGACTTCCTTGAATATTTAGAGCTCAAGTGGCAGATTAAATTAAATGCATGTCAACCACCTGGGCTCAATGACAAGTTATCCATTAGTTCTGTATTAAAACTAAAATCAGCTTTTTTTATGTGATTTTATTCAAGATATGTGTTTTAAATCATATTTCAATACACAATACATTAATGTCTATGTGGTTGGTAGGTGGCAATTAGTGTGTTGTAGTGGGCAGTTACTGTGATTATGTGTTACTGTCTTTTTAAACTGCTTAATTATTTTACAGGAAATTATGTTTTCTTTGTTAACCAATGGCTGTAAGGGTTAGGGTATTTAAATATGGCATTTTCTGCTTGTTCTTGTTCTGATGAAGTCTTGTGATTTTGATGAAAGCGCTTAACATTTCTTCAATAAATTTTCTGGATTTAGTGCTGCAGTGATCCTTTGGTGATCCTCTTCATATATTTTTACTTGGTCCTAGGAGAAGGAATAAGGAAGGTTTCCCTGTTGTGTCAGAATGCTGTGCCCATCCGTGGGGAAGTGGCTGCTGCCATTAGTAGCACTGTTCTCCTCATTTTTTCTGTAAAAAAGAAACAGAAACCAAGCATGTATCTATTCCTCCTCAGTTTTCTTTAGACATGTGTAGTTTACTGAGTCTGGCTCAGGGATTAATTCAGGCTATTGATCCTTCTTATAAAGTAGTTTTTGGTAAAAGAAGAGTGATTCGTCTTTTTCTGAAGAGATTCAAGATTCTGAATCTGAAAAGAAAGATGCAGGAATGGACTCGGGGATTTTCCTCAGATTTCTAATAAAGACTTAGAGTAGAGTTTAGTTTCTTATTCTTACTGTGCTGGTGTCTTTTTCTGAGACTAGTTCTAGAATGTGCCAGTGTTTTCAGTGGGAGAACACTGAGGTTTTTCAGTCCCTCAGAAAATGCTATGAATTTTGAAGAAGGATTTTCCAGAACTTAAAGCTATTCCTCTTGCTCTATCAGCTTTAGAAGATGTGTGTGTTACTGTCTGCAGTTTTCAAGTTAGTTAGCCAGTTGCTCCTAAAAAGGCCAGTTGTTTTACATTAAGTAGGTTTGTGGTCTGCACTGTTGGAAATTGCTGATGGAAGGCTCAGTGTTTGTTATTCTAAAAGTGTATTAGTTCTGCTTAAATTAATTGGGCTTCAGGACAGTTATTTTTCATTAAGAAGGTTTGTGGTCTGCACTCTTGTGGGAGCAGAGGCTAGATTCTGCCCTTCTGAGCTGGGAATTTCTGGTTAAAGGCTCACTGTGCCTGTTTATTTGAACTGTTGAATCTAGCTTTGGTTGTATAACTTGAGCACTAATCCAGACCATCTTTTTTTGGAGAAGGTTCCCCTGCACCCTAGTGGCAGGAGTGTGCAGTTAGAACTTGTTTGATTGAAGACTGTTGGAACGGAGCTCAGTTTTTAGCTTTTTATTGGTTCATTGGTTAATTTGTTTAAATCAGTTTGCTCATTTGCTACTGTTATATATAAAAAATACACTTTATGCATTGCCGCTTAGCTAGGGTTAAACTATTCTCTGCGCCATAAAGTATGCTCTTTACAATTTCCCTTAAAACTAGCCAGTTTTTTAGTTTTAGCACTCAAGTCTGTTTCTTTGAGCTCAGCACTTGTTCAGAACTCATTGTAAGCACTAAATAGCTACAAATTACTACAGCACTCAACTTTCCTCACTTGTCTAGAGGAAAACAGTTTTTAGCACTTAATAAATAAACACCTATCCAGGCATGTCTAAGGGTCAGTTCCCGGCGTTTTCTTCTGTATACCTGATGAATCTGGGCATCTTGGGGCAATGCAGCAATTGCCTCATGTACGCAGACAACCCTCTCATCCTACCACCCAACACTACAACCTGTGAGAGATGCACTTATATAAGCCAAACTGAAAGCAAAGCTCTCTTCACCCAAGAATGAACTAGACAGTCAAGAGAAGGTAAACACTTGCACCACAACACACTCATCACATAGTCCCTCAACACCTACACCATCAAAATAGACATATAGAAACACAAAACACACACCTACATTCACGGAGGCTCTCAATAAAAATCTGCTCAAGCAACAGATACTTCCATAGCAGAAATGCAAGCAACCTCCACCCTGAAGCACAACCCAAATGACACATAGCCCACAAACTCAGTGTGCCACTCAACCACAGCCAATAAGGCATAACAACGTGCCCAACACTCTAGTCATAGGTGACTCTATAGTCAGGCACACTGATGTTCCACTCACCAGGCTAAACAAGGAGAAAGTTACTGTCAGCTGCCTGTCAGGTGCCAGGATCTGCCACATAACGCACACACTCAGGTCACTCCACAACAAGTACAGATATAACTCTGTCATTGTCCATGTTGGTGTGAATGACCTGAGATGTACCTGCCTGCACTACATGAAAAGAGACATGGAGGAGCTCTCCAATCTTGCAGCTCAGGCAGGTATGACCCTAGCCCTGAGTATGACCCTAGCCCTGAGTAGTATCCTGCCATCACCCAGAATGATACCACAGTACAAGAACAAAATGATTGACTTCAACAATTGGCTAAGCTTCTGGTGTCATTCTGAGGGGCTCCAGTATCTGCCTGGGATGACATGATCAACAGACCATGATGCCTTGCCAGAGATGGCCTGCACCTGTCACCCTTGGGATTCCGGATACTGGCTAAGGCTCTTGCCACCCCTATAGTGCTTTTTTAGGCAAGGTTCAAATGACAAATTCACCACCATAACAGGTACAATCAAGCAAAATCTGAGGGAAATGCTACTCAATGATAGAAGTCTAAACCTCAAAATGCATTCACTCGAGGCACTCCTTAAAATGGAGAACATCGACATCTGTGCAGTAACAGAGACCTGGTTCAAGGATCCAGAGAGCACCCCTGCATTACCAGGCTATAATTCATACCACATCTTTCGGCTACCTAACCAGGACCAAAACGCTAAAAGCAGAGGCGTGTCCATATTCATTGAGGATATCCATACCTCCAAGCTAGCTGCTCAGCATAATGCAGCCGAGATTATCCAAGTGCAACTAACTCTGGGCAAGACCGCAATCCAAATTGTAACTTGCTACAGATCCCCCACCATGCCCTAGGATTCCCACACCTCATTTCTTGATACACTGAAAAATATTAGGGTACAACCCAACACCCTCATAGTGGGCGATTTCAACTACCCCACCATTAACTGGGAAAACTACTCATGTACCAAATCTTTTGCTCAACGTTTTCTGGAATTCATAAATTCCAATGCCGTGGATCAACTTATCCACACCCCCACCAGGGGCAGCAATATTCTAGACCTAGTCATTACCAACAATCGTGACCAGTGTTCTAAATCAGAGGTCAATTCCTCGTTGGCCAGATCCGACCACAAGCTAATAACCCTAGACATCCACATCCCGACCCCACCCCCCATTAGGGAAACCACTGTAAAAAATTTCTCCAAAGCCAACTTCACGCCTCTTAAGACAGAAGTGGCAAAGTTCACGACACCCATGCAGATGGACAGTAGAGGTACGACTGATGAATCCTACACAAATGCACTTTATAAGCACTTACACGAGTGCATGGATCGTGCTATCCCTAACAGAACCAGGATGCTATCCTCCAAAAAAGGTAGCCAATCTGGTGGTCCCCTGCCATAAACAAACTCTGCAACAGAAGAAATAAACTGTTGTAAAAATGAGTATCCCATGATTGGAGGAACTCCCTGGTCAGCCTCAGTAAGAAGCTAAGATCCCTCATAAAATCCTCCAAAGCTATTTACGAAAACAAAATCGCCACTGATTCTGAAGACAACCACAAAGCATTCTATAGCTATGTCAGGAATCTCAATGGCAACACTCAAATCTGCTCTGAGATACAGCACAATGGCACTAAATATACTGAACCAACTGATATTGCCAACATCCTGGCAGACAGGTTCAGTGCTAACTTTACCCCTCTCTCACCCCCTAAAGGGCCCATCTCTATACCAGAAGAATGCAAAATTCCTGTAATCACAGCTGCACAGGAAAAAACACAGTCTCCAAAGCCAAGAACACAGCATCCATGGGACCAGACAACATACCAGGCTGTGTTCTACATGAACTACAGAATGAACTGGCACCCCACCTAAGCACCATGTTTAATCATAGCCTCACTTCAGGCTTTGTGCCCACTGAATGGTGCACAGCGATGGTTATCCCACTCCACAAAGGGAGAGCCACCATGGACCCTGGGAACTACCGCTCCATTAGCCTAATGAGCCTGGTCTGCAAGGCCATGGAACGTATCATCATGGAACTTATAAACAAAGACATTGGTAATCTGCAAATTCTGGACCCCACCCAGTTCAGGTTTGTAAAAGGTAGATCATGTCTCCTAAACCTGATAGACTTCTTTGAAGCAGTCAACAAAGCTGTAGATGAGGGTAAGGTGGTTCACACAGCCTATCTAGATCTCGCCAAGGCTTTTGACACAATTCTCCACTCTGGAATTATAGAGAAACTCACTAAACTTGGTATAAATCCCTATGTCACAAGATGGGTTGCCAACTGATTCATTGACAGAACCCACACTGTGAAAATAGCATACTCCAAATCCATCTTCAGACCAGAGTCAAATGGAGTACCATAGGGTTCAGTCCTGGGTCCTCTCCTGTTTGGCATCTACTTTTCTGAAGTGCAGGCTAACACAGAAAGTCTTTGGCTAATGAAGTTTGCAGATGACTGCAATCTAGGAGCCATAATCAAAACTCTTAATGATGTGGACATCCTACAAAAAGGCCTCATGAGACAGACACCTGGTGTCAAAGCCATGGCCTCAAGCTCCATGCCAAAAAGGACATTGTCATCCCCTTTGGTAAAAAACTCTGTACCCATAAGCTACCACATAGGTGATAGTCTACTTAACACTGAAAGTGTGATAAGAGACCTTGGGACAAAGGTGGACAGTAGTCTCTTCTTTGATAATCACATCACCACAATAGTCAGGAAATCCTTCTACGTGGCAAACCTCATAACAAAAGGTTTCTCATCCAGGAAAAAAGAGGTCATTGTTCCCCTCTACTCATCACTCATTAGACCCATTATAGAGTACAATGCCCCTTTTGCTATGTACCACACAAGACATCTACAACAACTGGAAAGGCCACAGAAATACCTCACAAAGAGGATTATCAGCCTCAAACAGAGGCCCTACACAGACCGTCTCAAAAAACTCCATTGCATATCGCCTACTCAGAGGCGATCTCTGCCTAACATACAAAGCTATGTCAAACCCAGAGCTGTTGGACATGCTTCACTTAAAGAATTCCCAGTCCTTCCGAGCTACATGCTCTAGGGACCTAAACCTTGTCACCACAATAAACAGAACATGCTGGAGGGATAGATTCCTGTACCAGACACTTTCCATACTCTAATTAGACCAAAAAACAAAAGTCAAAACAACACCATGCCTCAGGAAAGCACGGACACTATGCTAAGCTTTCATTCACATTTAATGATCATGAACTTCTTCAGAAAACATCCATCTACCCTTTCATCACACTTAAATACTCAGTCAAAGAAATCTCATGATTAATTAACTGTTCAACATTAAAATTAAGGACACAGTTTTTAAGAAAGTCAATACAGAACATATAAAGCACATTTACATACTAAAAACACATACCAGTGTGCATGTTTTATTTTTATTTTATTTTTATTTTATTTTACATTTGTTGACCGGGCTAGTCTGGCTGGATACATGTCCATTTTAAGCAGAGGCCCGAGGAGAAAAGCTAAACTAAATACTAAGTACATTACATAAAAAAATCATTACTCTTACGAAATAGCAAAAATTGGAAGTCATAAGACCATCCAGAGGGAAAGATAATTTTAAAGAGAAACATATATACCATATGCAGTTCATTTACCGTATGCAGTTCATTACATATTAGCATTACATATTTGCAATTACTTATTAGCAATTATACATAAATTATGCATAGTTAGATTAGAACAGTTAAAAGAGGGGAAAAAGAGACAGGAAGAGATAAGAAGTGTGTAAGAGAAAAGGTTAGTCATGTGCACTGCAGGAACAAAGCCAATGGTTTAGGTAGTAAAGTTTAATTTTCTGTTTGAATTGAGGCAGGGATGTAGTCAAGGTTATGTCACTAGGTAAGAGATTCCAACTTCTACCTATAGTGTTAGTGAATAGAGAACCACCTGCTGTATTGTTTACCTTTATTGATTTTGTCATGAGTTTACTGGAGGAGCAAGTGAGTTGAGATTGTTGTAAGGGATTAGAAGTTGAGAGAGTATAGAGGTGTTGTCAGGAAGGTGTAATATGTTGTGGGCTATAGTGAGTTGAGGGATTATTAGGTAGTTTTGAAATTCAAGCCAGCCAAGTTGTTTTAGGTTTGTACAATGGTGGGTCCTAAAGGGGTTACCAGTGGCGAGCTATGTTGTTATAACAAGTTGCAAGTTTATTAAGATTGATTTTCTTAAGGTTTGTATAAATGGGGGAAGCATATAGGAGAGTAGATAGGAGATGAGATTGTGCAATTTTGGTTCTAGTTGCTGGGGTTAGAAAAGGTTTGATGCGATATAGGGATCCAATTTTTCTGTTAACAATCTTGATGGTGTTGTTAATGTGCTGATCGAAGGAAAGATTATTGTCAATGGTTATCCCTAAGAGTTTAGTGGTAGGATCAGGTGAGATGATGGTGCCATTATTTGAAGAAATGGTAAAGTTTAAAGGAGGGGACCGAGTGGTGGGGGAGAAGAGGAGGAGTTTAGTTTTTTTGGCATTTAGTAGGAGAAACCGTCTAGAAAACCAAGTTTCTACTGTGTTAAAGGTCTTTTGGGTCAATGAGGTCAGTTCAGTAGAGGAAGGGGCTGTGCAGATAAGGGTAGAATCATCTGCATATTGTATGCAGGTAGCTTGTGGGATAGCAGTCTGAAGGTCATTAATAAAGAGGGAGAACAGAAGTAGACCCAGAATGGAGCCCTGGGGAACTCCGATGGAAATAGGCAAGAGTGATGAGATATGGTTTTCCCATATTACTGCTTGTTGTCTGTTGCTAAGATAAGATTTAAACCAATTAGTGGCTAGTTTATCACAAGAGAGAGATTCAAGAATGTGAATTAAGAGTGAGTGGTTGACCATGCCGAAAGCTTTAGAGAGATCAATGAAAAGAGCGGAAGAGAGAGTGTTGTTGTTTCGATTTTTGTTGATAGTATCTACAAAGGATAGAAGGGCAGTGGTGGTGCTGTGGTGGGGTCTGAAACCATGCTGGCAGTTTGCTATTATACTGTGAAGAGAGATAGTGTACAAGTTGCTGATGAATACATTTTTCCATGATCTTTGCTAGGGGTGAGAGAAGGGCAATTGGTCTAAAGTTGGAAAGGTCAAAGGAGTTACCACCTTTATGCAGTGGGATAATATAGGATACTTTCCAGATATCAGGGATGGTTCCTTCTTGGATAGTTCTGTTGATAAGTAAGGATATAGGATATGCAATTTCATTGGCAGCTTTCTGAAGGAACAGAGAAGGGAGCTTGTCAGCAGAAGGGGTACAGGGTTTCAGTTTGTGAATGAGTTTATAGATGAAAGAGGTAGATATAGGTTTTAGAGAGAAATTGAAAGAGGAGGTGGTTATGTTAGTTGGTATATGAGAGTTGTTAGGGTTCATTTGTTTGGCTAAGGATTGAATAGTTTCAGAGAAAAAAGAGTTGAAGACATTAGCAGTCTGGAGAGGGTTTCTGGGTCAGTATTTAGAGGGGAAGGAGTTTTAGCAGTCCCTGGGAGAGAAGTCTATTTACTGAGGACCAGAACTGTTTGGAGTTGTTAATATGAGTTTCCTGAAGTTTACAGTAGAAGTTTTTCTTGTCAGAGATTATTGATTTTTTCGCAAGATTTCTAAGCTGGCGGAAATTAACTAAATCAGGGTTTTGTCTATCACATCTCCATTTTGTCCATGCTTTGTTTCTAGCATGCATGAGTTTTTTAGTGTTGGAGGTCAGCCATGGGGCAGGTTTGGTCTTAATTCTAATAGAGCGCTCAGGAGCATGTGTATCAAGTATGGATAAGAATGTAGTATTAAACAATAATACTGCTTCCTCCAGTGGAAGTGAGTTTAAACAATTCCATTTACATGCTCTCAGATCAGCTTTAAAGAGGTCTATGTTAAAATGCTTGAGAGATTGAATTAGCCTTGTATTTGGGAGGTTAACATATTCTGATTTTAGTCTAGTAATGTAGGTTAGGGAGTGGTCGCTGATGTCATCTGGCAAAGTACCTACTTTATATTGTTTGTTAACTTTATTTGTGAGTATCCAGTCTAGTATACTCTCTTTATTACTGGGCTTATTGACTCTTGTAGTTGAGGTAATAGTTTGTGAGAAACCATGTAGGTTAATATGAGAGGAGGGATTGTCATTATTAATAGTGTTCCAGTCTATGTTAACGTCGCCAAGAATTATGGTTTCTTGGGGTAGGTGGTAGAAACCCAACTTAGAAAGTCTTCTAATATTGGGATGTTATTACCTGGGGGAAGATACAAACAAATAATGTAAATAGATTTGTTGGTATTAAGTTGGAGTTTAATAATGATTGCTTCTGTTTTGCTATTTTGGTTTGGGCATGCTGGTTGAGTAGTGATGTTAAGTTGATTTTTGAAAAGTATTGCTACTCCACCACCCTTGCGTTTTAAGCGGTCATGTCTTACTATGTTATAACCTTGAGGTATAATCTCTGAGTCTTTAGTGCCTGTGTTTAGCCAGGTTTCAGAGAGGCAGAGAATGTCAAATGAGTGGGTATCTAAAAGGGCATGGATGAAGGGTATTTTCCTATTTATGCTTTGGATATTAAGGTGTCCTATAAGGGAGTTATTATTGAGGTTAGGTGAGTGGTTTTGGGGAGTTGGTGAGTTAGGGCCAGGGTTGGGGTGGATGTCTCCATCTTGTAGGGTAGGATTAACTAGTTTAGTTAAGAAGTTCCTCTTTTGAATTGTTAGGGTTTTGGTTTTTTTGTTAGATAGTATGGGGTAGGTAAGGTGATGTTGCCTGTGGTATTTAGATAGATGATAGCTAGGTGGAATTAACATTAGGTATGGTGTGAAAGTGAGTCTAGTAGAAGTGTGTTTTGTGAGGAGATAAGATAGTTGTTAAGTGAAATTTCAAAAAGGTGAGATGGTACATTGAGAGAAGGGTAGTCATGATTAAGACTGAGAGTAAAGGCATAGTTAGTATGTAGGAGTCATGATTTAGTAATTTGAGAAGAGAGGAAGCAGAGAGGAAAGTATAAGGGGAGAGATATGAGTGTGGAAAGGAATAGAGGGGTAGTAAATTAATTTAAAGCAGATGGTAAGTAGGAATAGATTCTATAGGAAAAGAGAAAGGATGGCTGAGAGGAAAGAGTATGTATAAGGAGAAGTGTAGGTAATGGAGAGGTAATAGAACAAGTATGGTCCTAGGGCTAAGAAAGAAGAAGGGGGAGAGTGTAAGGGGTGTGTAGAGGCTAGACAACAATTTGGCGGGAAGGAGAGGAATAGGCCAGGAGGGATAGGGGTGTGGCTATGGAGGTATAAGAGTAGGACCCCGGTAGGTGGGTGGGAATTGGGGGTAGGGTGGGGAGCGGAGGACTGAGGGCTTAACGGAGCGGGTAGAGCCAAAGAAGAGAGGTTGAGTGGAAAACAATCAATGCTGATAGGACAGGTAAGTAATCTGAGGACATAGAGGAATGCTAGGAGAGTGAGGACTAAGTGGGGCAAGGCTGAGAAAGTCAGAGAAAGGAAAAGGGTGGAAAACACAAAAAGGGTAGCAGAATAGTGGGAAATATAGGACTTAGTATGTGGAAAGAAAAGTTTGCAAGGATAAGCAATTGTGGTAGTAGGGAGCCACCTAGTGGACTCAGCAGGTAATTGCCACCAGGGCTACTGACTGGGCTAGTGGACGTGGAGAGAGTCAGGTAAATGGAGTTGCTAAAGGTTGCTGGTGGTCGGGGAAGGGAGAAGCTAAGGTTGGCTGCTGGCAGACAAATTCGTCATAGTCACCCTTCCATAAGAAAAAACAAATCGTCAATGTAACGACGATATAATAAAAATAAATAAAAAATTTCAGAGCTCACATTATCCAATACTGAAAAAACTAATTTCTTAAAATGTTTACACACTCTGGCATGTCTAGCTAAAGCATTTTTATCATCTCCCTTCCTTATAGCTAGCCGATGTTCATATATATGTCTTTTTAAGCATCTAATCATTTTTCCGATATAATAACATGGACAGGTAAGACACTATGCCACATAAACTATCATATCACTATTACAGTTGAAAAAAAACACTAGTCCAAGTGGTCGTTTTATTATGTTTGAAAAATACTGAAGATGTGTTACTCATGTATCTACATTGTCTACAATTATTACACGCATAACTACTCTTCTTTTGTATTAGATTCATAGTGATGTTATTATTGACACTTGATCCTTGTTCCAACAAACTCTTCATATTAATCACCTTCTTATAAGTGAAAGACAGACAAGGGCCAATGATTTTAATCAAATCAGAATTTCCTAAAATAATTTTCCAGTTGTCTGTTATTATACTCCTAATAAACCCCACCTCATTTGTAATGGGTAATGGAAAAGAACAACTGGATCCTTGAGTGGTACCTAAACCTATGCTGTTGTTGAAACCATTATTATTTGACCACTGACCTCTAGTACTTTTTAAAATGGGAACAGCCTTTCCACTTCTTAAAGATGAAACTTCCTTTTCTATCCTTTTTAACCATCCTGTTTCATAACCTCTAGCTTCAAAAAAGCCTCTTAGTTTGTCCACTTCATTCGAGAACTAATCATCACTAGAGGTTAATCTACTTAACCTAATCAATTGTCCTTTAACCACCCCCTTCTTCATATGAGGTGGATGAAGACTATCCCCATGCAAGTACTGATTTGCAAATACAGACTTCCTATAAATACTACTAGTAAAGATCACATTGTAGTAGTCATAAGTTAAATGCAAATCCAAAAAGTCTATACTTTCACCAAATCCACTAATATTAAATTTTAAGAAACTGGTAGAACTATTCAAATCTGAAACAAAATTGACAAATTCGTCATAGTCACCCTTCCATAAGAAAAAACAAATTGTCAATGTAACGACGATATAATAAAATTTTTTCTGCCAAACTGTTTGTAACTAAAAATTTCTTCTCCCAATTGGCCATTACTAAATTAACAAATGTAGGAGCTACCCTTGCTCCCATTGCTACCCCCGACGATTGCTTTTAGAAATTGACATTGAAAAGAAAAAAAATATTGTCTAGAACTATATTCATAAGTGTACAGACAATATTAATTTTCGTACCAGAAAAATCAGTACAACTACTTAAATATTCTCACAAATACTCAAGTCCTACTTCCTGGTCAATACTTGTATAAAGCAAAACAACTTCCAAGGATGCAAAAAGAACCCTACAATTTTCAAACCTCAAGTCTTTTAATATTTCAAGCAAGTGCCATGAGTCTTTTAAATAATAACTAGAATTTTGTGTCACAGGATTCAAAACATAATCTAGCCAAATAGACAAAGTCTCAGTCTTTGATTTAGGTGCCGAAATAACTGGTCTAAAAGGAGGATTATGACAATTTTTCTGCACTTTTGGTATTCCAAAGAGCACTGCCATCTTTGGAAATTCCACTTGCAAAAAAGAAAAAGTTTGGTGGTCTATTTCACCCTGACAGAACATGTCAAATAATAATGTATCAAGTCTTAAATAATTTTTTATAAATGTAGAATCAACTTTTTTATAAACATTTTCATCTGTCAGCAACATTTCTATTGACAAAATATATTAATTTTGATTCATAATCACTATTTTACCCCCCTTATCAGCTTTCATAACTGTAAGCTGTTGTTACACAAAGACTTTAAGGCTTCTTGTTCAAACAATGTCAAATTATGTACTTTATTGTCTTGTTTTAAACTTCTAAAGTGTGATTCACAAATATTTTGAAAGACTTGAAGTCTTCCTACAAGAGGGGGATTGTATGTACTCTTTTTCTTTGGACCATTGCAATTTGCTGTTTGACTGTCCATCTTAATATCGTCCAATATATACCTCAAATTTAATTTTCTAAGAAACAGTCTAAAATCTAGAATGGTTTTAGCAAAGTTAAAAGAATTCCCTGGTATAAAGGAAAGGCCCTTTCTCAACATACCATAAACACATTCTGATAGATGTACTCCAGAAAGGTTCAAAACCTCTGTATCATATTTTGTATTACGCTGTTGTACTACCATTTCTTTTTGTTGTTCCTGCCTTTCTCCTTCCCTTTGTTCTCCACCACATTGGACCAGGAAGGTGTCTTCTTCTTCCATTGGTTGTCTACTAAAAAAGGAACTAAATTTTGTGTTGGACAACAACCATTTCCCTCCTGTTTAGTGGTACCTTGTTCTCACTACTTGGGGGCCTATTGGGAGTACTAGAAGCTTCACAACCATTACCTGAAATGTTGTCTGTATTTACAACTACATCATTGTGTACACCAAGATTAACATTTACCCCATCATTCAATGTACTTCCACTGCTTCCAATGTTGTATATATCGGAAAAACTATTAGATGCTTAAAAAGATGTATACATGAACATCAGCTAGCTATAAAGAAGGGAGATGATAAAAATGCTTTAGCTAGACATGCCAGAGTGTGTAAACATTTTAAGAAATTTGTTTTTTCAGTATTGGATAATGTGAGCTCTGAAATGTTTTCAGGTGATTACAAAACTAGACTAGAATGTAAAGAACATTTATGACAGATACGTTTGGGCGCTGGTAGTGTGCCAGGTCTTAATGATGTTATTAATTTAAAATGTTTTTTGCAATATATGTAAAGTAATCATTATTACATTTACACATACACACAGGTATATGTTTTTATCAAAAAAGTGACGAACACCATAAACCCAGCAAGTGGAATAACAGGAAATCCAATGGTGCAAAAGCATACACCCGACTCCACGGCAGTATATTCACAAAAAGTTTATTCCAAACATCGAATACAAAAAGGATTGCGCGCTTTCGTCTCCAGCCTGGAGACCTCTTCAGAATCAATTAAAACAGAGAAAAGTTGCAATTTATACATGCTGATACTTATAAATTTTTAATTGAACAATAATCAATTTATAAGTATCAGCATGTATAAATTGCAACTTTTCTCTGTTTTAATTGATTCTGAAGAGGTCTCCAGGCTGGAGACGAAAGCGCTCAATCCTTTTTGTATTCGATGTTTGGAATAAACTTTTTGTGAATATACTGCCGTGGAGTCGGGTGTATGCTTTTACACCATTGGATTTCCTGTTATTCCACTTGCTGGGTTTAAGGTATGTGTTTTTAGTATGTAAATGTGCTTTATATGTTCTGTATTGACTTTCTTAAAAACTGTGTCCTTAATTTTAATGTTGAACAGTTAATTAATTGTGATTTCTTTGATTGAGTATTTAAGTGTGAAGAAAGGGTAGATGGATGTTTTCTGAAGAAGTTCACGATCACTAAATGTGAATGAAAGCTTAGCATAGTGTCCGTGCTTTCCTGAGGCGTGCTGTTGGTTTTGACTTCCCATACTTTGGAACAAACTACCTATCTATATCAAACAAGGCTCCTCATTAGTACTCTTCAATAAAAATCTTGATGATTGGATGGGAAATAGGAAATTCACCCCAGGGATCACCTCTGGGGCTCTGCTCAACAGGGGCACAGGAAAATAATTTTCTTGGGTGGTGAAAGCCAGGGTACCTTTTTGGCTAGGCTTATATAGGCCCTAGGCCCAATAGCCTAGTACCTACCTATGAACCTACGACCCTATAAGATGTATAAAATTTCTCGGATTTTAAAACTTTTATACACTATTCTCAAACTCGGCTCACAGCTATAACCTTAGCTGATCCCATTGTTGTTAAGCACTTAGTTAATTCCAATCCTACTCTTTCTGATAAGGATGAGAAAATTATTGACATGTATGGATAAAAAGTGCAAACTTTCAGCAACTTTGGTTTGCGGACTTTTGAATTTTCAGGTTCATATCTTAAAACTTGTTCTGTCAAATTGTGAGAGTACAAGAAATGTTTTATCTGTAGTTTCCTCTGATGAGGAAAATAGGACAAATCCACTTTAAATAACTTAGTTTATTATTTTACACAGGTCACAACTCATTTTTTGCAGTGTATTGTATGACCCTGTTGATACTTCTTCCAGGGCTGTGGTCACAGGTACTGATTTAAGGAGATTGGCATGGCTGCATTCATACAACCTCCCAGATGATGTGAAAAATGACATTTTAAATTCTCCTTTGGAAAGAGATTTAGTGTTTGGCCCCACTGCTACAGAAGTGATCAAAAAGAGTGATGAAATCGGCAAGCTGATCCATGGAATCTCTAAGATGTTTCAGCTCTCCGTTTCTGAATTGTTCAAGAGATTTTCTTTCCCTTCTTCCATTATTGTCTGAAAACAAAATAAACAGTCTCAACAGAATTCAGGTAAACAAACATTTAGGAAGGAATGGCAAGGGAGTTCCAAAAAGAATTCTCTAACCTCACCACCCAAGTACAGTCCTATATGTCTGATTGACTATACAAGAGACCTTGCAACCCACTCCCACCCTGGCCCCCTTTTTCTTCCAGAAAGTCATAATCTCCTTTTTTTCTCTTTGGCAACAGACTGCATCAAGCTAATAGATTCTGAATATCAATCATCAAGGTTACAGATGGCAGTGGGAGAAAATTCTTCATTTCCAAGGGGTCATTCTTCATTCTCCATATCAGACTGTTTTGTTTCCACCTGTTCTTCATCACGTGCTGTCCCGAGGACTGATAGAACCAGTACCTCATTGGATAAAGGGTTTTATTCAAGGGTGTTCCTAGTGTCAAAGAAAGAAAATACTTGGAGACCAGTTTTGGCTTTTTCTTTTTTAAACATGTCTGTGATTGTAACCAAATTCAAAGTAATGTCACTTCACAACCTGTTACTTCTTTTTTCAAGTTTTATAGTAACACTCTACTTATAAGATGTTTATCATCACATTCCTATTCATCCAGACTTCAGCTGTTTCTTAAGGTATTGGATGCCTGGATCACATTATCAGTTATAAGACCTTAATTAATTCTCTGTCTTAACCGTTGGACTATCCACTGCACCAAGAGTGTTCACAGAATGTCTATCTCCAGTTATAGCTTATTGCAAGCTACAGGGTATCCACATTTTTCCATAATTAGACAACTTGCTTATCTTTGCAGAGTCTTTTTCAAAGTGTCTGGAATCTCTCTGTTGGGTGATAGATCTCTTACACAAACTGGGAATCCAAGAGAACAGTCAAGAGTCTTTCTTGACTCCTTCACACAGGATTGTGTTCCTGGGATGTCAACTAGACACCTCGGTTCAAAGAGATTTTCTTCCACAGGAAAAAATAGATCCTTATTTAGATCTGTTTCTAAAGTTTTCTACTTAGACTTTGGTCACTATGAGTGAATACTTCAGGAATTTAGGTTTCTTGGCTTCTGTCATTCTCATGATAACCCCAGCAAGACTCCTCATAGGAAAGATACAGCGGTATCTGAAATCTCTTTGGTCCCAGCATCAACACGCTTTATCTTTTCAAATCCAAGTGCTGGGGGTTTTCAAAAGAGAAATCTTTTGGTTGAGACAACAGATATGGTTGGCTTAAATCCAGGTCAGCCATTCTTCCTCCTTGCTCCAAATTAGTCAGTCACCACATATGCTTCGCACTTTGTTTAGGAAGCAATTTCAGGAGGGATACAATTGCAGGGGTGTGGGAAACCAAAGACAAACTCAGGCATATAAATATCTAGGAGATGTTTGTCCTGTTCAAGGCACTCAACTTTTTAAACCTTCTTTGGCCCACAAGACCTCTTTAAGGTGGGTTCAGACAATACCATAGTCTTGTGTACATCAACAAGCAAGGGAAAAAACAGGTCAACCCCTCTTTCCAAGCTAATGATGTTAGCTTGGGATATAACTGCACAAGACAATATCACTCTATAGACATCCTACATTCTGCCAGAGCAAAAGTGTGTGGCAGTCAAGCTGAGCAGGGCCAGTGCAGACCCTCATGAATGGAAGCTAGATGAGGGGGTCTTCTAAGGTTTTCTCCATCTGTGGGGAGCTCCTCAAGTAGACCTTTTTGCCTCATCTTTGAACAATCA
Organism: Protopterus annectens; assembly: GCF_019279795.1. NCBI lineage: Eukaryota > Metazoa > Chordata > Ceratodontiformes > Protopteridae > Protopterus > Protopterus annectens. Next base: position 1,651,797,377 of record NC_056739.1, on the reverse strand, counting down.
ATTGGAAAAATTATGTTCCAGGACTATCTGCAAGAAGTCCTTGAAGACAGATGCCTTTTCTTTTCCTTGGACAGGAATGTTCCTGTATGAAGATTCAGAAGGAATCTCCCAGGATCATTGTGGTGACTCCCTTCTTGTCTAGGCAACTGTGGTTCTCCCTTCTTTTAGGAATGGTCAGGGGAAATTACTACAAGCTTCCTCAGAGACTGGATCTAGTCACATAAGAACAGGGGTGTTTTCTACACTCTGACAGCAATCATTTTTAACTGACCTCCTTGATGATAAGGTCTTAATTCCTTTTAGGCACCTGTTTACTGAGGATGTGCAGCAGATACTAACATAATTAAGAATGTCTGTTACTAGAAAATCATATATTAGCAAATGGAAAAAGTTTTCTAGATGGTGCAAATGACGTAACCAGCAGATTTAGTTGTTCTCTGGTTTTACAATAGTTGTGTGAGTTATTATCCTATGGGTCTTTCTTATTCCTCTATCAAAGTTAATTTATTGGCCATTTCAGCATGTCTGCCCATAGATCCTCCTCTTTCAAGGTAGTTTCATGTAAAAATATTCTTGCAAGGGGTTTTATATAAGATGCCACCAGGTAAACTGGTGGACCCTCCTTGTGATCTTAATTTGGTGATTGAGAAATGAACACTTGCTCCATTTGAACCAGCTAATCTGGACAACCTGAGGTTCTTAACATAGTAGGCAGTTTTACTGATTACTATGACATCTGCAAGAAGTCATAGTAATCAGAGTAGCAAGCTGTTATGGTGAGTCAACCCTACCCCATTTTCCATAGTGACAGGCTTTCTTTGAGAACTAATCCTTCTTTTATGCCTAAAGTGGCATCTAAGTTTATATTAAGTCAAACTGTCCATCTTCTTGTTTTCTTTCCTGAACCTGAAAATGAGGGAGAAAGGATACTCCATACCTTGGATGACTGCAGACAACTCAGGTACTATCTTGACAGAACTATATCGCTCAGATCTTTAGATCAATTGGGAATTTCTTTTAAAGTTAAGAAGAAGGGACAACCTGTGTCAGAACAGACTATTTCCAAATAGTTGTCTAAGGCTATTACCTTTTGTTATACTCACAATAACAGATCTCTTCCAGGCAGGGTCAAGGCCCTCTCTACCAGGGCCTTGGCTTCATCTATGGCTTTTTGGAAAGGGGTAGAATTTAGAAATATTCTAGAAACTGCTGCTTTGTCCTCTGTGCATACTTTTACAATGCACCATAAGCCTGATTCTTTCTGTAAGTTCAGCTCAAGCTTTGCTAGGACCATTCTCCAGGGGTTCCTGGATTATTCTCCTTCCACATCCAAAATGTAACTAGCTATGGTAATCTACCCATATAGCTAAGGCTACTGCAGCAGTGATCAATATGAAGAACATAGTACCATTGTGTAAGCTTACAATAAAGTAGATGTTTGAATGATCACTGCTGCAGTACCCACTCCCTCCTTCCATCTCCCTTATTGTTTGGTGTGTTTTTTATGCCAGAGTGTATATGTTTATATTTTGTTACTCCAACCATAGTCCTTTCATGGCTCAGGCTCCTTCTTTCTGCTGGTAGGAAAGCTCTGAAGGGCTTCACACCCAAACCTATCTTTTAGTCAGCTTAGCTCAAGCTGCTTGACAGTTTGGGAGCTTTAGAAGCTGGCTGACCATTTTATCTTTGGCAAGATACCATATAACTAAGGCTACTGCAGCAGTGATCATTCAGGTCATGATTTGAAAACAGTACAGCATGCACATAGCAGCTAACCTAGTACCATAACCCTATACCCTTTTTATTAACATTTTTAGAAACACTTAAATACATAGGTGTGTTGAAACAGAGACTTCACATTGACATCAAGTTCAGAATCCTTACCATTCACTATATTAATTATAATAATTTACCTGCCAGCCCATTATCTTACCTTTTCAGTGAAATACTGGTTACAGTCGCCATACCTGTGTGGAAGCTAAGTTTATCACAAAGTCTGATCTAAGATTCACTTTTATAATAACATCCCCAAAATTATCCCCCACTTCAATTACTCCCTGTCATTGTTCAGTCCTAAATCACCTTACCTCCCCTCCAAATAACTTCAACTCACTACCACTGTAATCTTCAATCTAATAATCCCACTTTCCCTTGTCAGCAGCCCCTATTTTTGTATAGTCTATCTCTCTCTTTGATATCGTTAGCCCACTGAATATCCGTATTCCTCTAGTCACCTTACTAAACCATCATCTTATATTTGCTCTCCTATCCTTTCAGTCTTGTGTTTTTTATACTTCTGTTTTCAAATCAACTACTAATTTCACCTCTGGTCTGTCCTCCTTACTTTAGATGACCCCATCCTCTTCTTCGTCAAATAGTGAAAACATTAAATTGTTCCATAGCTTCCTTTTGTAAACATCCAATCATATGAGCATAACATCCTTCCATAAATTCCTCACCTTACTCCAAAACTGATGCACAGTTAAATTACATGCACCTTTTTCCCAACACCCCCAGCAAACTGCTTGTGCTTGCTCATCCACCCTTTTAATTCTCTAAACTGTCATTTTCCCTGAGAAAGCAGTCTTGGCTGCATGCCATATATTGCCATACAATATTCAGCTTTTGTAATGCAATCTACTCCCACAAACAGACTCTACTCTATGATATATGAAATAAAATTTGTTATAGTACCTGTTGTTGTGGAATAAAAATGCTGTCTTTTCATATTTACTTTAATTTTATGCACAGGTAAAACGGTAATGATATGGGTGCCAGTCCAAAGTGACAGATGAGGGCAGGTGAAACCAAATAACATCTAATTCATCACCTGGGTCATACAGAAATGAAACTTTTGACATTTATTTGCCTATCAGAATGGTTATTGCAATTTTCACATAATGTACTATGCATACTATGTGTGTTTGAATACTATGTGCAGATTTCTCAAAATAGCTAGTGTGACACTTTGGTGGTAATTTTTTGTGAGTCTCTTCAAAGCAGTACCTAAAAAATAAATGTAAACGGATGCTTATTTCATAAAGTGATTAACAAAGTAGTTAATAAAGTCAGCAACATCCAACAAATAAACTTCACCATGCCAACAAACTTGCCGTTTGCGTACAATATGCTGATGATTCAACTTTATCTGCTCTGCCCTTTAGCTATTGCAGAAGACTCTTTCACTGCCCCTGAATTTTGGCTTAAAACTCTCAACTACTCTTCAACTCCAATAGAACCAAGCTTATTTTCACCATTCCAGAACAATTTGTTAACCATTTCACATCACCTCATGCAACCATACCATAATCGAAATAGTAAGCCAAACCAAATTACAGTGCTGAGTCATAACTGATGACTGATGCAATATATGATGGACACTGCAATGAGTACCTTAGCATCAACCTACCTTCTTCCAACACTACTACATGCTTCCCCTCTGCTAGCAAACATCAGCACTACTTATAAATCTAAACTGGCCTCATGCTACTATGAAGTAGTTAAATTCACAAAAAGCCTTGGTTACAAAGCTTATCATTGCCTGACATTAAAACAACTAAATTGTCTCAGACTCCCAAACCAACTTACAACTACCACTACTCACAGCCTCTTATACTTTCTGTGACAATGTGAGATATTGCCATCTGTGCCAGGGAGAATGGGACAGTGCATGTGTAACATATGCCAGCATAGTTAGCTGGAGTTCTATAAATAATGTTGTGTCATTTGACTATCACACTGACTTGTTCAGATGCTTGTGTTAAAAATGAATCAACAGTGTTATTATAACCGATTAAATGTTTATGTTTAAACAAAGAATTCTGGAAGGGAGGAGTAGAGGTTTTTGAAATTGTTCCATAGCTTTCAGATGCTGCAACAGTTCTTAGCAAAGCTCTGAGTGTGTATTGTACCATAGTCAGGTGATCAAATGTGGTATCATTCTATAACCAGCACTGAGAGGATGGAATTCTCACAGCAGGTTGTTTTGTTTTCTTTCGAACCTAATATAAAAGATTCATGTCAGTTATCACAGTCAGTAGTTGTTGTTCAGTTCAATCTGTTAGAAGCTCATCACCTTGTGTTGTGGAAATAAACTTCTCAACATCTAATTTTGCCTTGTTGTATTAATTAAGTTAGTTACGGAACAGTTATTCTTTAGACAGTCAGGAAATACAGTGAGATTAGTTGAGTATTGTTTTTCTGCATCTGTTTGAATCTATCCAGCTGTGTTATTTTTATTTCTCCTGTGTCTGAAACTTTGGTGTTTATTTTACTTAGATAGTTAGTATTCACATCTTTTCTATTTTGATTATTTATTATTAAATACTTTCATATCTTTCATTGTGGCTGGTCTTTTAGAGAATACTTTTAGCATCTTGAGGATACTTGTGCTTATTTTGGTGATGCCTTGGCCATTTCGAAAAGCCTGGCTGCTTTGGCTGCACTCTACCATTTATATTAGTATTGATTTTACTCAGTATAATTGGATACCCTTGTAAACGCCTGACAGTAGTTGACTATTGGTAGTGTAGTTACCTTATTGTCTGGGCAGAAGGGGGGGGGCACAGCTATTAAATATGTGCCAGCATTTTTCAGGACTGTGTGTGTGTGTGTGTGTGTGTGTGTGTGTGTGTGTGTGTGTGTGTGTGTGTGTGTGTGTGTGTGTGTAATCAAATACCCAGGTGTAGGTGTGTCATCTACTTGGAACTGGGACACAATGCTCCAACGTGAGTCTTGTTTGGGAACTGGAGAGACACAGAGTCCACTCCTAGATCTGGAGCATGGAGCATGTTCCCTGTGTGCTCTTGGAGGAAATTGTGCTTGATGCAGAAAGATGCATTTGAAAATACTGTGTAAATCTATTTCTGTTTTTATGACCATCTGTCACGTGTCAGTGGTGAGGATTTAGGATCCTTGATTACTGGCCTGGGGTAGAGAGGCCATCACATATTGGTGGCAGAGGGGTGGGATATTAATTGAATTTCAGTAGCCTGTGGGCAGTTGTCACTGAAGGTGTATGTACTCTCAAGAGCCACAAGGTAAACATTCAGACTTTCATTTTTCTAACAGTTTTATTCATTTTTGTTAGTTTAGTTTAGTGAGGGAAAACAGGCAAAGATGTCAGCAGAAGATTATGGTAAGCTGACAAAGAACCAGTTAGCCAAGGTATGTGAAGCCAAAGGACTGGTGTTTGCTAACCAGACTAAAGAGAAAATTATTTCAGCTTTAATCACAGCTGCAGCATGGACCAGTGACCAGGAAGACAGCCAGTCTGGTGTTGGGAGTGTGCAGTCTTCAGAAACAGTACAGTTCACCTTTTCCTCAGAGGACTTAAAAATCCATCTGGAGTTAGAGAGACTTGAACTGGAGGGTAAAGAAAAGGGGAAGCACCATCAGCATGAACAGCAATGTTTTGAGACCAAAGAGAGACTGTGATGTTTGGAGGCTGAAGAAAAGGAGAAGCAACATCAACTGGAGGCCAAACGTTTGGAGACCAAAGACAGACTGCATCATTTGGAGATCAAAGAAAATGAGAGACTGGTGGCTGAAGAAAAACAGAAGCAGTGAAAACACCAGAGGGAATTGTTGACTGTTCATCAGGGTTGTGGAGGTAAAGGGGAAGAGAATAATTGGACCCCAGAGGCAATAAAGGCCAGTAAATTTCTTCCACAATTTGCAGAGGGGGATGACTTTGATAGTTTTATGCATATATTTTAAAGAGTATGTAAATAGTATAATGTTGACCAAGAGCTCTGGGAACAGTTCCTGACTCCACTACTCCATGGTAAAGATGTAACTGCTGTTTATAAATTGTCTGATACTGATTGTCTAAACTATGATAGAGTAAAACAATGTTTATTGAACTGTTATAAGTTAACACCTTAAACTTACAGAAAAAAAAGCTTTGTTAGCATAGATGCAAGGCAGATGGAAGTGTATGTGATTATATTGTTGAGTTAAACACTTATTTTCATAGGTGGGTAAGTAGGTGGCAGGTCACCACTTTTGAAAGACTGGCAGACCTTTTGGTGAGGGAAAAAGCCCTTAATACTTTGCCTGAGAACATCTGGTTTTAAGACTGGGAGTGTAACTCTGCAGATGAACTGGGGAGAAAAGGGGTTTTCTACTTAGCAAGCAGGGAAATGCTGCATAAGAAGGGGATACCCAGTGCTGCACATGGATATAAAGAAACCCATGGTGGGTAGCATAAATCACCTCAACAGAGTCTACCAGTAACAGAGGAAGCCACTAGTTCAGGTACACGGTCAGGATCAAGGTTTAGATGTTTTAAATGTAACCGGAGGGGCCATGTAGGATACAAATGTCCACTGAAGCATGGTGGGGACAAAAGGTGAGGAGAGCCAGCAAGTAGAATAACAGTGTGCCAGTAGTAAGTTGTCTAGGGGCACCAAACTATTACTGGAGTTTCTATCCTATCTTAGTGGATGGAAGACAGGCAACTGCTAAGAGAGACACAGCCTCTGACATAGCTATTGTGAATTTTGCAGTGGTTAAAGAGGACAGTACTTGCTTGGGCAGTCCAATCCAATAAGAGCTTTAAGAGGGATCCTATTCCAAATATCTTTGGACAGGGTTCACCTTGATTGGAGGGTGGAAAGGAAGTAAGCAGGTAGCTGTGTTTGAGGGTATTCCTGCAGATCTCTTGATAGGTAATGATTTTGATAATGCAGTACCTTGTGTGCATGCAGTTACATGCAGTCAGGCTTGGAGACAGGTATGTGGGTGTGGTAGACTGGGGGAGATCCAGACAGACCTCACACCTGAAATCAGGGCTGGTGAGGTGGCTATTTCAGGGAGGGAACTACCTCGTAGCAGTGAGCCTGAAAGGGAATCACAGCTGCTGGTAGGTACTGATTTTTCCTAGGACAGGGTGACTGCAAGGACAGAGGTAAGTGGTAGTACCCAGGCTGACAGTGAGTCACTGCTGTCACAAGCTGCTAGGTTTCCTGTGGAAGGGGAACTGGGAATGAATACAAAGACAGAGTTGAGACAAGCTCAGCTTTCAGATCCGAGTTTACGATGCTTGAGAGATGTAGCTTAGGAGGCACCTGATGCTTAAGGAAAAGGGGAGTATATATACTGGAACAAAGGGTTACTATATAGAGAGATGACCCTTGATGGAGGGCTAGTGGATGAGCTAATACAGCAGTTGGTAATGTCTAGAGCCTACCATCTGGCACTTCTAGCCATAGTCCATAACATTTCTTTTGCAGATCATATGGACATAAAGCATACCAAGAGACATATTATGCAGAACTTTTATTGGCCTGGAATTGCAAGGGATGTAAGAGGGTACTGCAGGACCTATGAGCAGTGCCAAAAGGTAGGCAAGGCAGGGGACAAGGTCAAAGCTCCATTGATGCCTTTATCTGTGATTGAGGAGCCATTTTAGAGGGTAGCTATGGATATTGTGGGGCCTCTAAGTACCCCAAGTTCCAGAGGGAAGAAGTATATCCTGGTGGTAGTAGATTAGGCTACTAAATACCCTGAGGCGGTGGCTCTGTCTCCATCAAGGTAGAGAAAGTGACAAATGCTTTGTTAGAGATTTTCAGCAGGGTAGGTTTTCCAAGAGAAATACTGACAGAGGTGCCAATTTCATGTCAGATCTGCTGGCTTGTCTGTGAAAGCATTGTGGGGTGAAGCACCTAAGGACCACCCTCTACCATTCCCAGACTGATGGTCTTGTGGAAGGGTTAAATTCTACACTAAAGACCATGATTTTGGCATTTGCAGACCAGTTTAAAGAGAGTGGGATAAATATTTGCTCCATATATTGCTTACATACACAGAGATACCTCAGGAATCCACAGGTTTTTCACCCTTTGAGTTTCTGTACGGGCATAGAGTGAGAGGGCCTTTAGATTTGATTTGTGATGAGTGGGAGTGTGAGTGCAAATCCCACAAGAATTCTGTTGTGGCATATGCTCTAAGCCTCAGGACAAGGGTCAGGAAACTCATGGGCTTGGTCCTGGAGAACTTTGCAGGACCCCAACAGCAGAAAAAGGTCTGGTATGACAGGAATGCTTAAGCCTCAGAGTATGCTGTAGGGCAACATATTATGGTGCTCATTCCTGTCAGACACAATAAGCTGCAGGAAGCTTGGGAGGGACCACTTCAAAGTGGTGAAGAAGGTCAGTAATGTTAATTACATGGTAAACCTGCTAGGCAGGTGGCAGGAGCAGAAATTGTACTATGTTAACATAATGAAGCCTCAGTGTGTCAGGGAGGTCCTGGGCAGACTGCAAAGGACAGACTTGACAACCCCAGTAAGTGTCAGGTGGGTATTGCAGAGGTCTCTTACCTGGAACATTGAATGTGGAGTGGTAAGATTAGGCCAGAACTTGCAAAATAGGAAGCTATTCAGGAGTGGCCTGCCCCTGTTACAAAAAGCAGGTTTGGGAATACCTGGGGACAACGGGGTACTATAGAAAGGTAATTTCCAATTAGAGTACAATAGCTGCTCTCCCCACAGACCTGACAAGGAAAACAGGCCTGATATGCTAGTGTGGACTCCAGTCTGTGAACAAGCATTCCAAAAGCTTAAAAGGGCTTTGGGAGGACCCCCTGTGTTAGCCAGTCCATATTACAGCAAAGAATTTGTTGTGCAGGTGGATGCTTCAAACCATGGGGTGGGGGCTTTACTTCGCCAGGTTTCCTCAGAGGGAGAAGAGCACCCAGTGGTATATCTCAGCCATACATTCCAACCCAGGGAGGAACATTATGCAGCTGTAGAAAAAGAATGTCTAGCTATAGTACAGGCACTGCAGAAAATTCAGCTTTATCTGTGTGGAAGGAAACTCATTGTGGTTACAGACCATAATCCCTTAACATGGCTACATAAAGTCAGACAACAAAATGCCAAGTTATTAAGGTAGAGCCTAGGGTTGCAGGCATATGACATAGCAGTACCGCACCATAGTGGGATCAGTAATGCCAGTGCAGATGGACTCTCAAGACAGGGTATAGGTTTGTGTGTTCCCAGACAGGCCCATTTCTCTTAAACAATGTTTTTCCAGGGTCATTTGAAAAGCTACCTTGAGTCTTCAAAGGGGGGAGAGATGTGAAGATGTGAGGTATTGCCATCTGTGCTAGATAGAATGGGGCAGTGCATATGTAACATATGCCAGCATAGTTAGCTAAAGTTTTGTAAATAATTTTGTGTCATTTGACTATCAGACTGAGTTGTACAGATGCTTGTGTTAAAAATGTATCAGCAGTCTTATTATAACTGATTAAATATTTATGTTTAAACAGGAGGAGCAGAGGTTTTGAAACTGTTCTATAACTTTCAGATACTGCATCAGTTCTTAGAAAAGCTCTGCGTGTGTATTGTACCAGAAAGTGATCAAATGTGACATCATTCTGTAACCAACACTGAGAGGATGGAACTCTCACAGCAGCTTGTTTTGTTTTGTCTTCTTTGGAACCTAATATAAAGGATCTATGTCAGTTATCACAGTCAGTAGCTGTTGTTCAGTTCAGTCTGTTAGAAGCTGATCACCTTGTCTTGTGGAAGTAAGCATCTCAGCATCTAAGCTTGCCTTGCTGTATTAATTAAGTTAGCTATGGAACAGTTACTCTTTAGACACTCAGGAAATGCAGTGAGATTAGTTGACTATTGTTTTTCTGCATTGGTTTGAGTCTGCCCAACTGTTAATTTTATTTCTCCTTTGACTGAAATTCTGATGTGCATTATAATTAAATATTTAGTATTCTCATGTTTTCTATTTTGATTATTTATTATTAAATATTTTATACCTTTCATTGTGGCTGGTCTTTTAGAGAATGCATTTAACATCTTAAGAGTACTTGTGCTTATTTTAGTGACAACTTGGCCACTCCAAAAAGCCAGGCTGCTTTGATTACACTCTACCATTTATCTTAACATTTATTTAACTCAGTATAATTTCGATACCCTTGTAAGAACCTGAGAGTATTTGACTATTGGCAGCATAGTTACTTTATTGTCTGGGCAGAAGGAAGACAGCTAGTAGATCTGTGCCAGTAGATCTGTGCCAGCCTTTCCCAGAAGTGTGTGTGTGTGTGTGTGTGTGTGTGTGTGTGTGTGTGTGTGTGTGTGTGTGTGTGTGTGTGTGTGTGTGTGTGTGTGTGTGTGTCTGTGAAAATCAAATTCCCATGTGTGGGTGTGTCAGCTACTTGGTACTGGGACACAGTGCTCCAAAGTGAGTCTTGTTTGGGATCTGGAGAGACAGAGAGTCCAGTCCCTGGTCTGGAATGTGTTCACTGTGTACTGTTGGGGGAAACTGTGTTTGATGCAGAGAGCTGCATTAGAAAATACTGTGTAAATTTATTCCTGTTTTTAGTGACCATCTGTCACTGGTGTCAGTGGTGAGGATTTAGGCTCCTTGATTACTGGCCTGAGGTATAAAGGCCCTAACACTCTCCACAGAAATGCCCGGCATTAGAAATGTCTCTACTGTGCTACTTACCTACTAGAGATCTTTTCTCTAGCAATAAACTTCTACTAGCTCTCAGTAAATCATACAACACTGCTGGAAATTCCCTCTACTCCCACTACGTGTCTTAACATTGTAACAACAATTCTACTAATGTTGAACAGATAGAGCGGATAAACAGTTTCAATGTCTTATTCAAACAGCACCTAAACCTATCCTGGTTCAACTCAGACTTGTCTTCTATAATTATTTCCATTGTATTCACTCAGACCTCTTTTCCATCCCATACACTTTCTGCCTACAGCTATATAAACAGTATATGCATCCTTATAACCTATCTCCTAACTGTCACTCTCCCTGGGATTCATTAGCAATTGTGTAGGCACTGTGCTAAGCCTACATGGTGTAAGCATGCTAGTACGATGAGTAGCAGCGCTAATTGAATATGCATACTGCTCATCATGCCTACACATTTGCAAGCACCTTTTTGTGGCCATTGGAAAAGGAATAGGTGCTTGCATGCAAGGGCACATAATGTAAACAAAATGGCTTGCTTATAGGCAAAGCTAAGATGCAAGCATGTGCTGTAGCCCTGAAATATTAAAGGCAAGTACAATGAAACAATTATGAAGGAGGGGAAGTGAAACTGGAGAATTGTATACAAAGAATAATGTTTTATATGCATAATAATTAATAGGGAACGGGACATGGGTAAAGTGTATTCATATACTGCAGGCAAAAGTGCTGAATTGTCAAAGAAACATTCTTAACATAAACCCTGCCATATTGATGTAATGATAATTAAAATGTCAATGACAATACTGGTGTTACGCACATAAACAAAATTGGACATGCTAACAAAGGATATGATGAGGTTATGAAGCTGCAGTGTAACAAAGAGGAGTTGAAATGTGATAAACATGTTAATAAAATGATGAGTTGAGGTAACAGCAAGGATGGAAGATACATTATGAGATGAATGCACAGACTGGAGATACTGCATATGACATGTATAAATAGGGACTTTATGTATGCAAGATGACACCACAGCTGTATTCTTCACCTCAGCATGTATGCACAAGAGCAAATGGAGATTATAGCTGTAATGTCATGTACATCAGAAATTGACATGTTTTTGCAAAAAAATGTAAGTGGCATCCATAGGAAAGAGGTTTATCATCTATAAACATTAATAGACAAATAAGTGTGATCTACTCATGTATATCCTAAATCATAATATAATAACACACAACATATGTACCTGACAAATGGCAACACAGATCAGATGACATTTAATGATTTTGAGTTTTCCATTGTTAATTTGCAAACATCTCGGGCATTGTTATATTGGGCATGTTCACATGGAATGGCAGTAATATAACAGTAATTTAACAACACCAACAGATAAGAAAGTGCTATAACACAGGACCAATCACAATTTCTGATGGTCTGACTGCATGCCATCCAGTAAGAAACATTTATGGAACCCTCATCTGCCATTAAGCTGTATAGTGTAATGAAAACCACAGAGGTAATAAATGAATGTCTGAATTAAGAAATGCAGTACAGAGGCATAATTCTTTCAGGAATAGGTAATGCTTCTGAGCAATGAATGGCATAATAAATATTCACATCATGCCATTTCTACACACATGCCAGGACAGATATCAGAGAGATGCATAATAATAAGGGATGTCACATAATTACACATAGTATGTATGTCATGATGAACACCTTGAAGGGTTACAGCACTTTCCTATCATAAGGGGCATGGGTAACATACCTTGTAGGTCAAGGCCAGAAAAATATGGTCACATGGCAGTGTCATAACTATTGTCTGTGTGTAAGCCACTGCTGTCTGGCACAGTTGTCTGACAGACAGATGTTACCAGATTCAATACTTGCCTATTATACTAGTGTCTCTATGATATGATTATGAATGTACTAACACTTTGCCATCAGCAGCACAATTCAGTTTGGCAGTGCTGTGCTCAATGAGTAACAAAACAAAATAGAAAATCACATAATTACTGTTTTAGGTTCCACAATGTTTGTATGTGTGTATTCATTTTGTCAACAGGTTATCTTGATTTCAGAATGATGCTAACTCATTTAATTTACTCATTTGATATATGTCTGATATACAGTGTTTACATTTGCAACTGTTACAAGTTTGTTTAACCTATTATCACATAATCCGTTGCTGTTATTCTACAGAGCACTGTTCTATGTATGACTTGCATATTTGTCTTGTCAATGCATACAGTGCAAGTATGCAACAATACAAGTGTGCCATCATCCCAACATGAAGTTGCAGGAAAGGCAGTTTGACAATCCACTGGTTTATAACATGACTCACTGTTATGTGGACTGGAACATGTCTAGTTCCTTTCCAGCATTCTTTAACTCCTTTCTTAATATACATATTCAGTTCAGTTATTTGTGACAGCCTCCATTGCTATCTGATGTGGCACATGCATTAACAAGACAAATATGCAAGTCATACGTAGAACAGTGGTCTGTAGAATAACAGCGATGGATTATGTGATAATAGGTTAAACAAATGTAACACAGTTGCAAATGTAAACATTGTATATCAGACATACATCCAATGAGTAAATTAAATGAGTTAGCATCATTCTGAAATCAAGATAACCTGTTGACAAAATTAATACACACATACAAACATTGTGGAACCTTAAACAGTAATTTTGTGATTTTCTATTTTGCTTTGTTACTCCTTGAGCACAGCACTGCCAAACTGAATTCTGCTGCTGATGGCAAAGTGTTAGTACATTCATAATCATATCTTGGAGAGTAGAACATAGAGTGGGAATTAGCACTACTTTGTGTTACTCTGTGCAAGCTTTTGCACAAACATCAGTACAAGACAGGCTTCATAGTAGGGAACAGGCACATTAATGTAGCAGCAGAACAAAAGGTGTAGCCAATGTTTAAAGCCACAGAAACTAGACAAAACATTGTGAAACATTTTTCATCCATTTGGATTCAAACCTTTAAAGCACTGAAGGAAGACATTTATACCAGAATAATATCTAAGCACACCATCTAGGATGCTCATCTTCAAATGTAAACAAGCAGGGTTTTGTGGCAGCCAGGAAACCGTGTAAAGCAACATGGATAACAAACTTGGTCACACCACAGCAAACTGGGTTAGTGGGACTGTGCCAAATGCCACATGGGCCTCCAGGGTTTTTCATACATTAGCGTATTATGTTGTAGGGACAGGACATTGTGTGTGAACATTCCAGCATACTGGGCTAGCTGGATTGCAAAGAATGCCACATGGACTACCAGAGATCCGCTGTGGTGGTGCTGCGGTAGCGTTGTTGCCTCACAGTAAGACGCTGTCCGGCTCGATTCTCAGCTAGAGCGTCTTCTGCATGCAGACATGCATAAATGGGCGTACCTTAGTTGAAGGTTGTGCATCAGGGCTGGTAACTCGGCATGTAAAAATCAACTACCAATCATTAGCGGACTGGAGTTCTGCTGTGGCGATCCCTTACCGGGAAAAAGCTGAAAGATACAACAACAACAACAAGTGTATTATGTTACAGGGACAGGACAGGACAGTGTATCTGTGCACTCCAGCATACTGGGCTAGCTGTATTGCATGGATTGCCACATGGACCACCAAGGTTTTTCATATGTTAATGTATTATGTTGCAAGGACAGGACAGTAGAGTGTATGTGTGCACTCCAGCATACTGGGCTAGTGGGATCACACAGAATGCCATGTGGACCACCAGGGTTTTTCATATATTACTGTACATGTTGTAGGCATAGGACATGGCAGTGTATATAGTGCTGAGTATTGTGAAATCCCATTCCAGTCTGTCTGTACAAGTTGTGTCAATGATTTCTAAGGGTACATGGACTTCCATTTATAAGAAACTGTCATGGGAAGTGTGTTTACTGAACAGGAACACACAGATGAAGTTTAAGGATGAATACTGGGAAAGAGGACAGGTGAAACACTGTAATGTACTGCACATGAGGAAATGTAAAAGGAAGACATTTACATCAGGAACACTAATCACATCTCCACATGGCACAGTATGGACTGTACAGTGACAAATATATATGATGTGACTGTCATACAAGGTGACATAACAGTGGAGGATGAATGTGTGATATAAGCATCCAGACATGAACAATGGAGAGGACAAGTATCGTGGATGTTAAATACAACTGGGGATGGGTGCATATTGTGAAGCTATGCCAACTGATTTGCTTGAATATGCCTGTATTCTCAGCAGAGGCTTCCAACAAGTAGGACACAGATACTGGCTCATGGCGGATAGTAAAACCTTCACACATAGTCATGGACAATATCAGAATAATACCACCAGTAATATCTATGCCTCTGACACAACATATGTTTCTGAGTGAACATAGATGGGCCTGTACCAACACACTTGTACAACTAATAGGACACATTAGCAATTTATGAGTGTAATCAAGCACACCCTCTGGACAGTAACATATATAGGAGGTGTGAGGAGACACACTTGATATTATGATCACTACAGGCTAGTTGACTGGTGTGCATGGCATTGATATATATGGCACAATCTCCACCATCACAAATGTAAACCATGCCATCAATATCATTAGACAAGCTATGCATGTTATGAGTGCATCAGTGAAATAGATGTCACACATGCATGTGGTATTAGAAAGGTAACAAGCACAATGGGACTGGTCGCTGAGTGTAGTAAATCCACAGAAAATCGCAAATAGACACCCTTTAAAACCAGATAGTAACGTTTATTAAAGGGTAAATAAAACAGAATCTCCTTCACGTGAGCGCTTTCGTTTGGCTCATGCCAAACTTTTTCAAAAAAGTAACAGTCGCCAGCAATTCCATTAAATATAAATACTTAAATACCATCAATTAAATAATTAATGTGGCATGTTTGTTTTAACCGCTGCACTACTGAACTAAGAAGAGCATAACAGGAATGGATCGTAAACAAACAGGAAAACAAACAGGAAACAATGACATTCTAAAACCTATAAATCAATCTTTAGTTCAACCTAATATGGAAAATATTGAAATGAAGGAGAATAATTCATTGATTAATAATGTGGTAAATAATACAAAAGAATTTAGAAATGCTTTCATTACGAATTATAGCGTTCATAGTAATATCATTAGGCAAATTATAAATAAAAACTGGCAGATTATTATGAATGATATGACATTACACAGTATTATGGATGAAAAACCTAGAATAGTATATAAAAGGGGTAAGAATATGAAAAATATTTTTGAAAGTCACAAGAATAATGTGACAGGTAGAACTTTTAGATGTGGTAAATGTAAGTTTTGTAAGTTTGTCTTCGAGACGAATAATTTAACTATTTCCAACAATAAAATCATATTGAAACACAAAGCATGCTGTTCTACAGAAAGAGTAGTGTACTGTGCCCTCTGCCAGTCTTGCCCCATGTTTTACGTGGGGAAAACAGAACGGAAATTAAAAGAACGTATAGGAAAACATATAAGGGCAATAAGAGATGAAAATGATTTTAATGTCCTAGCTAAACATGTAAAATTTTATCAGGGACATAATTTCAAATTTATAGTACTGGATGTAATAAAACAAGATGTTAGAGAGGGGGCATGGCAACCCTTGGAAAAATATGAATTAGAATGGCAATTGAGACTAAATTCCAACAATTGGCCAGGTATGAATAATCATGTTTCCATTGGTAGCATTTTAAAATTAAAAACTTTATCAAGATAGACCAGTTTTATATAAGAATATCAAATATATATAATTGTTACTGTTTGGTTTGTATCTTATATATTATGTGTTTTTATAGTAATTTATAATTTCACAAGTTTATCATTCTTATATATTTATATTTATTATATAATTTTAAAACTTGTGTATGTATATATATATATATATATATATATATATATATATATATATATCATAGTTTAGGTATGAGATTTAGTTATTTAGAGTTATTCAGATGTATTATAATATATAATATCATATACACTTATTAAATCATAGATTTATCATAATGTTTAGGTCAATGAACTCAACATTAGTGAACATTGTTTAAGTTTCCTTATAGGTTTTAGAATGTCATTGTTTCCTGTTTGTTTACGATCCATTCCTGTTATGCTCTTCTTAGTTCAGTAGTGCAGCGGTTAAAAAAAACATGCCACATTAATTATTTAATTGATGGTATTTAAGTATTTATATTTAATTGAATTGCTGGCGACTGTTACTGTTTTGAAAAAGTTTGGCATGAGCCAAACGAAAGCGCTCACGTGAAGGAGATTCTGTTTTATTTACCCTTTAATAAACGTTACTATCTGGTTTTAAAGGGTGTCTATTTTTCTGTGGATTTACTACACTCAGCGACCAGTCCCATTGTGCTTGTTACCTTTCTGGTGTTTGGTTATCGTTTGGATTCTCTTTCATGTGGTATTACACCTTGATGGGTGTCCCGTGCCATCAGGCAGTAATTTTTATGCAACAAAACTAATACCTAGGTATGTGCAAATAGATGTTTGGCAGATTACAGTGACAAAGGTGGCACACTTCAGTTGTACACCATTGGAAGATGTGTAAGGAGGGACATAAGGAAGAGTGCATTGCACTCAAGTATTGGTGTGGTGAAGGCTGGGAAATATGAAGGTATTATGGCCTATCATGTGGATGTCTTGCACATACTCACTAGTTGTGTTACATACAAGGGTGCATTCCCCATCCTGGACATATGCTGGTGGACATTTCACATGCCATATATTTGAGGACACATGGCACATGACAACTGGTCTGCTGAGAGGGTGTGATGTCTACATGATCCTTGGTTTGTGCATTTGTTTGCATAATGAAACAAATCCCTACATGTTTTTTTTTCATCTCATGTGTTGTCATGGCTGTGGCAGAAATCTTCGATGTGTGTTAATACTGTCTGTATTATACCAATATGTCCACAATTTGTAGTCCTCTGGACAGCTGTTGGGACACAGGATTTGTTTTTCATTCTTGATGTCTATAATTTCAGTCATGGACATTAAAGGGCCTAATGTACACACTTGATCACTGGACATGAGATATAGGTCACTTCACACATTTCTACATATTTAGATGCCATGTATGTGTTCAACTCTTCTATCCACTTTGTGCTATAGGTGTTGATGGCCACCTCTGTCATTGTGGAGTGAATATCTCAGTGTGGACTGCTGTCGACTGCATTGACCTTTTAAAGTTCCACAAGATTATGCTCTTTGAGGACATATAACAGATGTAACAGAAAAAAAGAGGTAGCATAAAAACTCACATGTCTGTGGCACACAGCTGGTATAGGTTCATAGGTTCATAGGTTCATACTAGGCTATCTGCCCAAGGGCATTTATAAGCCTAGCCCATAGTTATGTGGCTTTCGCCACCCCTTTAGTTTGAATAAAAACTATGCCTATCATTTTTCTGTGCCTCTGTCAAGCAGTGACACTGAAGTAATCCCTGGGGTATATCTGCGATCTCCCATCCATTGGTCAAGATTCCTCTTGAACAAGGCCAGCGAGGTGCTCTGCCTCACATGTACCGGGATTTTGTTCCACAGCATAGGGAGTCTCTGGGTGATGAATCTGTCCCTCTAGCACGTTCTATTTATAACCGTGTCAAGGTTTAAGTCTCCCGCCTTGTGGTTCTGAGGGATCTAGATTTTTTGAGGTGAAGCATATTCATCAAATCTGGGTTTAACATGGCCTTATATGTCAGGCACAGGTCACCTCTGAGCAAGCGGTATGAGACTGAATAGAGCTGGAGTTCTTTCAGTCGGGCAGCATAAGACATATTTTGAGACCCTTTATCCTTTTGGTGAGGAACTTTTGGGGCCTTTCAAGCTGCAGCAGGTGTCTGGTCAGATACATTCGAGCGGGCATTGTACTCAATCATAGGTCTAATGAGTGATGAGTACAGGGGACGATGACCTCCCTTGATCTAGATGTGAATCCCTTCATGATCAGGTGGGCGATATAGAAGGTTTTCCTAACTACTTTAGCAACATGAGTGTCAAACGAAAGGCTACTGTCAACTTGGGTCCCCAGATCCCTGATGGCTTTTCTGTGCTCAGTGGATTGCCACCTATATGGTAGCTAGGGGTAACCTTGTTTTTCCCAAAGGGTATGACTATGCATTTTTTGGCGTTTAACTTCAGGCCATGGCTCTGGCACCAGTTATCCGTTTCTGTGAGGCCCTTCTGGAGGATATCTGTGTCAGATGTGTTTTCGACTATGGCCCAGTTTGCAGTCATCTGCAAACTTTGTCAGCCATAACCCTCCTGTGTTTGCTTGTACTTCAGAAAAGTAGATGCCGAACAAGAGTGGACCCAGGACTGAGCCCTGTGGGACACCACTTGTGACAGGCTTTGAGTCTGACATGGCTCCAGCAACTCTGACCCTGTGGGTTCTGTCACTTAGCCAGTTTGCAACCCATCTTGTGATGTATGGGTTTACATTCAAGCTGATGAGTTTTTCGATGATACCTGAGTGGGGTATTGTGTCAAGGCCTTTGCCAGGTCGAGGTAGGCTGTATGGACTGCCTTTCCCTCATCAATGGCCTTGGTGACTGTCTCAAAAGTCAACCAAGTTTAAGAGGCAGGATCTGCCTTTGACAAAGCCAAACTGGGTTGGATCCAAAGTCTGCAAGTTCCCTATGTCTTTATTTATGAGTTCCATTATGATCCTCTCCATGGCTTTGCAGATAAGGCTTGTCAAGCTAATGGGGCGGTAATTTCCAGGGTCTTTGGAGGCACCACCCTTATGAAGTGGGACCACAGTCGCCGTCGCCACTCCTTGGGTGCGTATCCTGAGGTGAGGCTAAGATTAAACAGCTGTCCTAACTGTGGGTTTAATTCCTCGTTGAGTTCATGAAGCACACAGCCGGGGACACCATCCGGTCCCATGGATGCTGTGTTTTTTGCCTTAGTGAGGGCAGATCTCACCTGGGCGTTGGAGATGTTTGGGGGGCTACAATCCTCTGGAATAGATATCTCTCCTTTTGGGGAGGGGAAGTTTGCACTGAACCTGTCAGCCAGTATGTTAGCAATGTGTGTAGGTTCAGTAATTTTCACATCATTTTGAACTAATTTTGAGCATATCTGGGAGTTTCCTCCTAGGTTTCTAACATAGCTAAAGAAGGCCTTATGATTGTCTTTAGAGTCCTTGGCGATTTTTCTCTCAAAATTTGCCTTGGATGATTTTATGAGAGCTCTTAGTTTTTACTTATAATGATCAAAGGTGTCTTACCTTTCAAGGATTTTGCTCTATCTTGTAGTAGCTTCCTCCTTTTGTTGTAGAGCTTGTTTATGGCTGGGGTCCACCAGACTGGATGCTTGCCTTTGGTACAGAGAGTCTTAGTTTTGTTTGGGATTGCCTGATCCATGCAGTCCTGTAGGTGCTGGTAGAAGGCATTTGTAAGTGATTCAGCGGTTTGAGTAATGTTTACCACTGGCTCAGGGGCCTTAAAGGAGACCACACTAGTTTTTAGAAATGTGAAATCGGCTTTTGAGAAGTTTTTCACTGTGGTCTTTTTTGTTTCAGGTGGCGGGATGAGGACCTCCAGCGAGATTAGTTTATGATCTGATCTCACCAGTGAGGGGTATACTTCGGTGTTGAACATTTTGATCCCATGTTCGTGATGATGAGATCAAGTATGTTTTCTCCTCTTGTGGGGATGGTGACTAGTTGTTCCATGGCATTTGAGTTTATGAACTCCAGGAATCTTTGGGTTAGAGTGTTCGGGCTTGAGTAGTGTTCCCAGTCTATATTAGGGTAGTTGAAGTCACCTAGTATGATGGTGTTTGGAGATACATTTATCCTCCAATGTTTTCAGGAAGGCCGTGTGAGGTTCCTGAGTTTGAGAGGGTGGCCTGTAACATGCTACAAATTGCAGAGCAGTCTTGCCTATGGTTAATTGCACCTGGATGGTCTCCGATGCATCGTGCGTTGCCACCAACCTTGAGGTGTGGGTGTCCTTTATGAATATGGACACTACCCCTCCTTTCTTGGTGTTGTCTGGATTTTGGGGCCGGAACGCATGATATGAGGTGAAACCTGTTAGTGCTGGGGTGCTCTCAGGAGCCTTGAACCAGGTTTCTGTCACAGCACAGACATCGATGTTCTCCATATTGAGAAGGGCCTCGAGTGCGTGCATCTTGAGATTGAGACTTCTGGCATTGAGCAGCATTACCCTTAGTTTTTTCCTTTTTGGTGTTCTAGGGTGGTAGGTTTAGAATTTGTGCCTTGCCTAAAAGGCACTATGGGGTGGCAAGAGCCTTTGCCAATATCCGGAAGCCCAGGGTGACAGGTGCAAGCCGTCCCTTGCGAGCAGCGTGGCTTGTCCAGCATGTCATCCCAGGCAGACAGACATTGGATCCCCTTTGAATGACACCAGAATTTAAGCCAATTATTAAAGCTGATCATCTTATCACTGTATTGTGGCATCATTCTAGGTGAAGGTAGGATACTGCTCAAGGTCAGGGTCATACCTGCCTGGGCTACATAATCAGAGAGCTCCTCGATGTCCCTTTTCATGTAGTCCAAGGAGGTACGTCTCAGGTCATTGACACCAACCAGTATACTACTAGTGTCCATTTAGAGAAGGTTCATGATGACATGTTGGTCTACCTCACAGATCAGGAAAGTCATGATGTATCTATATATGCATGCATCAGGTGCTGTCCCCATCCCACTCAGATAGATACATGTTGATGTGCACCTTTCTATTGGGACATAGTCCATCTGGAGTGTGTGTTGAAGTGTCTATCACACCGTGTCAGGTAGGTGTATGTTCTGAGTCACATTATAGGTTATCGGTGATGTCACACTCCATTGTTTCTGTGTAATAGGCCTGAATAAAGGTAACAAAGTGCACACTGCCTATCTTGATCTGTCCTAGGGTTTGGACACAGTCTCCCTACTCAGGTATCATTGACAAACTCTACCATCTGGAGATTAACACTTGCATCACTAGATGGTTAACCAATGTCCTCAATGACAGACCATATACTGTGAAAGTTGGTGAATCAACCACTGCCACTGCAGCTGTCACCGTTGGTGTATCTCAAGGATCTGTGCTGGGCCATATACTGTTTGGAATTCATTTCTCAATAGTCCAGGCTACAAAATATGACCTGTAGCTTATCAAGTTTGCTGATTCAGGCCCTGCCAGCTTCTACTGGGTGACAAAATCTTCCTCTACTCTGATATTGCTCCTGCTGGGTATATCTGCACCAACAGCTGAGGCAGAGATATGTGGCACATTTGGAGCATGTAGAGCAAGAGTTGTGGAGGCAACACTGACAGGTTTTGTGCTGGTTGTCTTTGCTGCCATCTGTGGAGGTGTGGCAGGCTGAGCTGCAGTAGTCGGTCTACCACTCTGTGCTTTTAATAATTTACTTTTCAGCAACAAGGTATGCAAACAGCTGAATGTTAATAAATTGTAACCCCACTACCCAACAAAGAGAGAGATGTGGTGGGGTGAGATAAAAAAAGAGATAATTAGATGCATTGCATGTCACATTACTGTATTTTTCAATAAACATTTGTCAATACATAAACAATTATGATAATTTACAACTAGACACCTTTCCACATCCATATATGAAGGAAAGATATTAATGTGTAATAACATAAACACATCTCACTACTTTGATATAACAAAGAGCAGCCTTTATTTTCATATGATGGATAGGATATATGCATTGAAAGGCAATAATTGCTATTACCATAAGCTAATCATTCCTGATATATGATTGCTGTTAATATTTTATAAATAGTTATCCAGTAATAAAACATAATTGCTCCTTCTGGGTATTCAACTCACACATACATTTAATCTGGTGTTCTCACTGCCTAAAATAAGCAGCAAGAGTTATTTAGGAAGGCATGCATGTCTGAGATCAAGGTTGAAGTATGCCCAATCAAGATGCTAATGACTGAAGTAATGAAATGAAATGAAATTTCTATTTGAATTTTGACCCGAGTCATACTTACCCTGTGGCTCTCTGAGGTGAGTTAATCTCTCCTTATGTACCTGTACAGCTGTACATTAGAAAAAGAAAATAAATATATTTGAAAACATAATGAGTAACTGTGCTGGCTGTTCTGATCACTAATGCCATGTCATAGGCAGGTTAGGGGTCAGAATACTTGCTCAACTGAGAGGTGTTTGCAGTCTTAAATTCAGCCTCCCTTCTTGGACTTCTTGTCACTATAGTGGTGACGACATTGTTTCTCAGTGAGTGGAATGCCAGTTGCAGTGGTGACAGCCTTGGCTAAACTATTCCAAGCCACAGCCTTATAGTGAGTCCTGGTATAATCCTGCTGCAGCAGGCTACAGTTGTACCACTTCACATGGAGTACCGCAAATATCCTGGATTCCTCAACACCCAACCAACACCAACCATTGTGCTCTAAATTTAGCACCATCCTCTCTCTCTTGCCAGCCACATCTGCAAAAGCACGCTAACAAAATTTGTCTGAATTGGCACCCAGTTCAGATCTTGTAGGCAACTGGTTGTTCAGAAAAATGTCACACATTTGCCTACAACCTTGCCTACAGCTTTTCTGCAACTGAAAGCAGATGGACTCCTTGTCAGACACACTGGCACTACTTACATCACATAGCAGTAAAGAATTGAAACATGGCATTGAGCTTTGCCATGTATGATGCTCAGCCTATTGACACAGGTTCTAGTGTTCAACAATTTAATGCTTAATGGCATTGCTTTTAATCATTTCAATTTGGAAGGAGAAAGAGGATGAATTATGACAAATTGTAAAATATTTCTTTACCAGCTGGGAATCAAACTCATGGAATAAAGCATGCAAAAATTGAAACTTAGTTTATTAATTGACATTTCCACAGGAGAAATATCTTTCAAACATGGAAATTAGAATTATACTAATTTAGGAAATAATGGAGATACACTTCAGAGAGGCCTCTATGTGTGTGGTTTTAATTAGTCCTGGGAATGCATTCTTATGTAAAAGTCGATACTTCTGTTTGTAAATGTAGTTCAGATGGATGCAGTTGAATGAGCTGAGTAATACAGGTTGAAGTATGTTATATACATACTTCACAAGATATAACTGTCCTAGGGCAGTCTAAACTAAATGTTTCACTTTTTTTCTTAAGTCAGGAAATTTGTTTGCATGCTTCCAAGCAGAGAGAGAAAATGCAAGTTAAAATGAAAAAAATATATATTGTGAATAACTGCAATGTTATCTCAAAACAGGATTCAAAAAATGTATGCAATGTTTAATCAACTTTATCTTGCAACAGGAACCTTTATGGATTTGAACCTTCAAGCAAGGATAGTAAGAACTATCACTGAAGAGGATTCCCCATATTTGTCACAGAAAATACATATCTTTGAATGGAGAAAAAGTGTTTAGATGGCTATTAATGTGACTTTGTATCAAGTCAGTGAAAGTGCCACAGAAACTAGTTATGAAAGTTGTCTTTTCTCATTTGACAGTAAATGTCTGGATGATTGTGATATTGCCAACACTTATGATACCCATGTACTCACACCATATTTAACAAAGACTGCAAACACTGCAAGAGCATTCCTTTCTTTCCTTATGGTAACTCATTCCCGTATCTATGCTTTTTTCATAGCAATTCTATCTCTGATTTATTGCATATGTTATCAATGATGAAAGTACTCCCTTGAATATGAACAATATTTCTTCTAAGGAGTAATAAATGGGGTCATTAAAGCTAGCATTTTAATGTTAAAAGGGTACTCTCCTAAATAAGTCAATGTGCTTTCAGATTTTTTTTGGTAAGTCTCTTCTCCCTGACACACCATCGGTAAGTGAACATCAAAGAGGTAAGACTGTGAAACCCTTATTGTTCCTGTAGAGAGAGTAAGCATTGACACTTTCAAGACATTAGTAGGTAACACTTCTCAATGTTGGTCCTTGCAGTGTTGGGGCATGTGCATGCAGTTGTCTAACTCCTTATACCATGTTTACATTGCCTATGCTTACAGCACATTTCAGTATTCACGAATACTAATGATTTAACAGCTCATTTGCATACTCAGAGTGCTCACAGAGCTAACACTACACTATATAAAGCTAATCATGCAGTAATTGCTGTTGTACTACTGGGGGGAGTGCTTGCCTCTAAAGAGCTCTATACTGCTAAATAAGTGCAACTTTTGAAGAATTATCTACTTTCAACACTGCTTTATTGTCAAGGGATGATGCTATTTCTTACATAATGCTTTTAGTGTAACATCAAAAGGTGATTTGAATTGGCCACTCAAAAGAATTTCTTTATCTTAATGTTTTTTTCTTTACACCTTTCTTTTGGCATAGCATATCTACATTACAAAAAGTATGCTACAGAATACTACATTACCTATATGTTTAGGTTGTATTTAATTGTTACAAAAAGTATGCTACAGAATGCTACATGACCTATATTTTAGGTTGTATTTAATTGTTTTTTTGCACTCTATTAGTGTATTATAAAGTTGTAGGAAGGCCCGGCATTCTTACCTGTGCTAGCACTAGGAAAAATATATTACATTTGTGGTTTTTTACTTGACTGCCTTCCACAATAGTAGAGATGGCAGATGAACTTTTCTAATGCTATATTGTAAATTTTTATTGTTAATGCTGTGATGTATTACACAGCTAAATCTGTGTTATCAGCTTTACAGAACTGTTACAGATTGTTGTTGATATTTTATTTAGATTTTTTATCGGGGTGGGGCTGACCTATTTTTGTGTAGTCAAAGAGAGCATTTGCTTTTACATTGTTGTATGCATAATTAAGATATGCATCCACACAATAGTTGCATTCACAATCATCCTGTCTGTGTATTATATACATAATTATGTGTCTGTTTTCTGTTTCATCTCATATAGGGATATGGCACCCAGGAAGAAATCTGTACCCTGCATGCCACCATACAGTGGTGCAGAAAATGAGGTCATTATCCAGGGCTTACATTACTATTGAGTTTTTCTGATAGGGAGAAGTAGAGGCGATGGTCCTGGTACCAAAACACCACTAACTGAAACAGAGGAGTTCCTGTTCACTGCCAGAGATCCAGATAGCTCTGCAGAGGATTCCCACATAATCTTTGATGTTGGTGCTGATGTGGAGCCAGGCCCAGAGTGTCACAAGCAGATCTTTCAGGTATGCAAAATGCAAGTGTCATCATTATATTTTTATATGTATATATCTTAGATTTCTGATCTATATAGAGCCAGTGATAAGTATGAGTCAGACAACACAGTCATAGAGAAATAGAGGAGGCGTTGGAGGGCAATCTAATTGCTCACTACATTTTTATATTGGAACATTTTTCATCTGCACATGTGAAGAGGATTGTTCATTTTTTTCTTGTTTCATTTGCATTGTGATGCTTACCAGCCTTCTTTTCTTTCCCCTATTCCATACAGGGTCATCTAGATTGCAGGCTGCCAGCCCACCTGCACATTGCAAACACACAGTTGGTCATTCATTACTGTATGTAAGGTAGATTCTGGTTTATATAAAAGTAAATTTGTGTTGCTTTAACATCAGTTAGAGTTTAGAGCATAAAGAAAATATGCGATCAATCTTATTCTGTCTCTCTGCTTGTTGTGTTGGAATGTAGAGAGAGAGGTGGGAGGGAGTGTTATCCTGGTCCATTGCTTGCACAGAGCTATGTATTTATAAAGTGATTTTTGAGTAGTATTTTAAAGTTAGAGTTATTTGCTACTGATCTGATTGATTCTTTTAGTGCATTCTGCATTTTTGCTATGTGGCTGGAGTAAAGCGAATCTCCTGCAGTGCTTTTAGTTTTGATAACTGTTAGTAAGGTTTTGTTGGTAGAGTGAAGAGAGTGGTTGTTGGTATAAGGTGTTATTATGTTTTGAATGGCTGGTATCTTATGAGGATGGTGAAGTATTTTGTGAGCGATTGTCAGTTGATTATAAATGAGTGTGTGGGGGAGTTCTAAATAGGAGGGTAGATTTAGTGAGAGACAGTGGTGAGTTCTATATGTAGAGTCAGTGGCAAACTTTGCTGTTTTGTTATAGCATATTTCAAGCTTTTCCAGGTCAGTTTTCCTGATGTTAGTGAGAATGGAGGAGGCATAGAGGAAGTTAGAAAGAAGATGAGTTCTAGCGATTGATATTTTAGTACTATTGGTAAGGAATTGTTTATTTTTGTATAGGATTCTGAGGTTTTTGTGACCCTTCTTGACTGTTTGTGCTATGTGCTGATTAAATCTCATGTTGTTAACTACTACACCTAATTGTTTGGAGTGTGGATCTGATGTAATTATTGAGTTATCTGAAGCTGTAATGATGAAAGTGGGAGGGGAGTCAGTGGCTCTGGAAGGTTGGATGATCATGAGTTTGGTTTTACTAGGATTTAAGACGAGCTGAGCATCAGTGAGCCAATTTTCGATAGCTGTAAAGGATCTTCATATTATATCTTGGAGCTGTTGTATGTTGGGGGCAGCGCATATAAGTGTTGAATTGTCGGCATATTGGATCAATGTGACTGAAAACATAGCTGTACTAAGGTTATTGTTAGCTAAATGGAATAGAAGGGGGCCTAATATGGATCCTTGTGGTACTCCTAATGTGATAGGGAGAGGGAGGAGAGGTCTTGCAACCATTTCACTGCTTGTTGGCGTCCTGTTAGATAGCTTTGGAACCAGTTGATGGCAGAGGGACTAAGGTTTAGACTATTGAAAGTGGACAGTAACTTGGGATGGGAAATAGTATCGAAGGCTTTAGACATGTCTAGGAAGACCGTTTAGACTAAGTTTCCTTTGTTTCTGTGGTGATTAATGGTGCCGGTAAAGTTCAAGAGGGCTGTTGTGGTACTATGATTGGGTCTAAATCTGTGCTGAGATATGGATAATAGGTTGTTTATTGAGAGATAGTGAAAGTTGAAAGTGAATACATTTTTCAAGAATTTTTGTTAGTGGGGATAGAATGGCAACAGGTCTATTATTTGAAAGTTCAGTTGAGGTTCGCCTTTATGTAGGGGGATTATATGTGATATTTTCCAGATCTGCAGTACATAATGTTCAGAGATGGAGTGACTGATGAGAATGTAGATAGGGTACGCAATTGCATTAGCTAGTATTTTGATGAAGTTGGCTGGTAGTTTACTGGCTGCTATTGTAGTGGGCTTTAGTTTTCTAAGACGGTTTTGGATAGTAGAGACAGGAATGGGTTGGAAGGAAAAGGTATTATTATTATTATTGTGTTTAGTTGTGTGCATAATTGATTGACTGGGGAACTGTTTTTGTGAGTTTTAGAATGCTTTCAGTAAAGTATTTATTAAATTGTTCTGCAGTGCAATAAGATTATTAGGAGAGGATGGGGATGGGGTTGTTAATTGTCTTGGTTTAAGTATGTTGTTAACCGTTGACCAGAATAGTTGAGGATCATTTTGATGTTTCTGTTGCATGGTGGTGTGATTATTTTATCTTGCTTTATTTAGGATTTAGTCTTATTCCTGAGCTTTTGAAATTCTAGACGATTTGGGTAGGATTTGTTAGCATAACATAGGCCCCAGGCTTTGACCCTTTGTTTTAGAAGGGTTTTAGTTTCTTTAGAAAACTATGGAGTGAACTTTGCTTTGGTATGAATTAGCCTAGTTGGTGTGATGTTATTAAGGATTCCAAGGAACATTTTGTTAAAGTATTCCATAGCTGAATGTAGGGGCAGATTCTTAAGGGGAGTCCATCTACATTGTTTTAATGTGGATATTAGTGTATGGGAATTGAAGTTTTTCATATTATAGATTTGTAGGTAATTGGGATGTTTGAGTGGAATTTTACATCTCCTGAGTAGGCAGGTTGGTATATGAACACTAAGGCTGTCAGGCAGATAGCCAACGTGTTGGGAAAGGGAGAGTTTATTAGTGAGTATCCAGTCTAGGATAGTATGTTTGTTTCATTTTTTATCTATTATGGTAGGGGTTTGGATTATTTGTGAGAAGCCATAGAGGTTAATATGGTTAATAGGTGTTAAGAAGTTACCTGAGTACCAACTCTCTCATAATGATGGTTTCTTGGGTAATGATATTAGATATGCAACTAAAGATATGCTCAGAGATAGAAAGGTCATTACTTGATGGGATATAGATAACTATTACTACTAGGTGTTTTGTTAATTTAAAGTTTGGATATAACTATCTCTGCATTGTCAGACTTTGGTGAATTGTTTATTTGTTGAAGTGTGAGATTATTTTTGCACATTATGGCTACTCCTCCAACTCTGTCAGCCCAAAGAATATTGTAGCCTGTGAGAATGATCTCATTGTTATTCATGTGGAGTTTAAGTCATGCTTTGGTTAGGATGATGATATCTCATGAGTCGTGTGAGAGAGTAGCATTTATTTAATTAACTTTGTTTACAATACCTCCTTCCCTGTTCCCCAGGTGAGGCTTTTATTGCTATGTGTGTGCAATCTATGGCCTTCAATATTTCAGAGAAGTGTGCTACTGCATAGAATTCCTGGATGGTTCTTGCTGTCTCTTGTGGTATTTATGGGAAACAGATGTGATCTCTTGGACATAGTAGCATTGCATTTAAAAACTGATGTAATATTCTTTAGACTGATGTCAGTGACACCCCTTGTGGGTCTATGGACAGTACAGATAGCTAGTATATGTAATGCTAAACATGCCTTTGTTTCCACTGGGATGGGTTCTTCATGATTTCCCTGAGGCCTGAGGTAGGGGCACCAGTGGTTGCATATTTCCTCCAGTGTTTCCCTGCCCATCCTGTATCACTCAGCAATTTCTATGTCATGCAGTCTATTATAAGTCATACAGGTCTAAACATCCTTCTACTTGCCTGAGGTCTGACAGCAGTAACAGCACAGTGATTTAAAGCCTGTTGCACATACAGCATAATAATAGCAGCAGCAACACCTAGTATGTGTTCCTCCTAATTGTAATGGTGCAGTATTCCAAAGAGCTTGGGTGTACAGGGCAGAAGTACATGATTCCTTTATAGCTTCCTGAATTGCTCCACCATACTGGATTGGCTAATTAGCACGTACTTTAGCAATAGCTTTCAAAATGATCATACTTTTAATATTTGTGGACTTTACTGGTATAATGAGTTTGCAGTGACTGACTTGTTACTCAGTTGACAATATCTGGGAAAAAGCAAAAAAAAGGACATTGACCTGTAGTAATTCAAATGAATAAAACTGAAGCTAAAGTCATTTGTTCATAACTATACATTTTGAAACATTGTGCATTGTCATATTCGCATTGTTACTGAGTACTACATACAACGTGGACAAGCTATTAATAGAAATCATTGTGGATAACTTTGCCATTGCTATGGTTACCTCTCCCTAGAACAGCTGCCAGCTATATCAATTTGTTTACACTTCAGATGATGAAAAACTTATTTTTATGTTTCTGTCAATGGGCTGGATTCCAAAGGAAAGCTGGGGACAACTCAGTATGCTGAAGGAAGACATTGGTGAACTAGTGATAGATGTGATTCCATAATGGATTTATTGACAAGTCCATGTAAAAGTTTATTCCATGTTGGATAATTGTGGGCTCTGCACACACCCACTAGATTCCAAAACACATTGGGTGTGCCTAATGGCAATAAAATATGACAGAGTAGTGTGCCAACATTTTTATAGAAGCACTCAGTGGAGGCCGTATGTGCTCAAAGAAAATTACATATTCTACAACGTATTACTAAAAAAAAAATAAAAAAAAAAAGCTGTGCTCGATGCAATCCAGAAGGCCAATCAGCAAATACATCCCAGAAGACAGCCAACAAGGTGTCAAGCCAGACTACAGCTAAGCCAATTCTTTGAACAAGAAATCATTGATAGATACGGCTTAGACAGAGAGCTGGTGCACCCAAGCTCTTTGGAATACTGCACCATTATAATTAGGAGGAAAACATACTAGGGGTTGCTGCTGTGTGCAGGCTGTGTACAGTATGTGTGCACTCCACATGTCGGCATGGAGTCTGTGGGGTAACCTAGTATGGGTAAAAACAATTGTGTGCCTGAGTCTGAGTATACTGGTCTCTGGGACATTTCAGTGGCTTATGGGTGATGCCACAGCATTAGCTCAATCAGCTGCCAGCTGCTTTCTAGGACAGTTTCTGGCAGTAATGTGCAGAAAAGTAGATGAATATATCCACCTTTCAACAACAGCCATGGAGGGCAGAACTGCCATGGGAAAGTTTTATGCTATTGCCAACTGCCTGTGTGTCCTTGGTGCAATTGACTGCACCCATGTCTCAATCAAACTCCCAGTGGTACCTGATGCTGAACGCTACATCAATAAAAATGGATGGCCAATACTCTACTGTCAGGTTGTGTGCACTGCAGATGTTCTCATTACCAGTATCATGGCAACACACCCTGGTAGTATGCATGATGTAGCAATCTGGAGGAAAAGCAGTCTGAAGGCCACTTTCTAACAAGGTAAAATTCTTGTGGGGCTCCTATTCGGTAAGTGCAGGTGTTATTCCTTTAAAACTGGTGGTATGCTCCCTGTAAATAGCTCTGTGTTTAGGGACTTCTCAAAAGCAAACTTTCTTCAGTCACTTGATGACTTAAGTAAATTATGCTGAAATCCTGCTTTGAAAGATCTTATTGCTAAAGCTGTAACCTGTGCCTCTGACTTCTACTCCTACTTAAATAGTTGTACTGATAAGGCAGTCCTTATCCACAACAAATATAATAAGTTTAAAAACAAACTCCTGGGGTGGATTACCCATATAAATAAATTATATAACGAGAAAGTAACTGCATAATACCTTCTTTAAGAACACACTTAAGCAAACTAATAAAGAGCTTAAGGGAACCTTTAGAAAGCTCAAATCTGAGTATGAACTTAAAATAGCCATTATAACCAAAAATAACTGTGCATTTTTCTCTATCTATGTCAGAAAGTTAAGAACTAATATCCAAGAGTGTTTGAAGCTAGTCCACACTAATACTACTCTCTGACACAAAGGAAATTAGCTAATATCCTAGCTAGAAAAATGTAGTGCAAATTTTTCTCCACCCACAGTTATACCTATCCCACAGATTACACAATCCCAACCACTCCCTTATATCACAATGGAACAAGTTCTCTCAGCCCTTTCAAAAACTAAGAATACTTCATCCATGGGCCTTGACAACATAACAGGTTGCCTGATTAAAAATGTCATATATAGGCTTTCTGAACCTCTGCTTAACCTTTTTAATCTAAGTCTACATTCCTGAAGCCTAGAAAACAGATATTGTAATGGCATTACACAAGTGTGGCGCAACCACTGACCCTGGTAACTAAAGACCCACTAGTCTTACCAGCCTCATATGTAAAGCTGTGGAGCACATTATCTCACACTTTATTAATCCGGACATTGAAAATCTCTTAACTCTGGACTCTCATCAATTTCGCTTTATCAAATGAAAGCCCTACCTCTTTAACTTCAATCATTTCTTTGAAAGTCACTGAAGCATTGGACAGTGGTTATGCAGTGCATACAGCATAGCTAGAGCTGGCCAAAGCCTTTGACACTATTCCCCATGCAGGTATTATTGATAGACTTGTAAACCTGAATATAAGCCCTATATTGTGTGATGGATAACTAACTGGTCATCTGACAGAACCCGTGTAGTTAGAGTAGCAAGTGCCACTTCTGAAAGCAAAACAGTTACCAGTGGTGTACCGCTGGGCTCAGTTATGGGCCATCTCCTATTTCGTATATATTGCTTAGACCTTCAGTCAGCACTTTTCGCATATGGTTAATTAAGTTTGCAGATGATTTTATTTATTTATTTGCAGTTGGTTTACCAGGATAGTCCATTGGGCCAAAAAGGACCCATTTTCAATGGAGTCCTGGGGAGAAAAGCTCCAAATACAAGCAAGGTTACAGTCATGGCTTTAGGTTATATTAAGTACAAATACTACAGAATACTAAAAACAGTTAAATTAGATAGAACATTGTATTATAGAATAATAAAAATCATTTCATTTTAGAGAACTTTGCATTTTAAGGTATTTTTTTTCTGAAGAGAAATACACTTTATAGTTTCTAAGTAGTTTGTTGCTTGTGGGTTAGTATAAGCTAGAGCAGAGAGTATGAATAAGAGAATGAAGAGAAGCAGATGCTGCAAGTGTATGGTCAAATGATAAAGAATTATAAACCAGAGTAAACTGGGTGTTGTTATCAATCGAATCACAATCTCCAACATGGCTTAGACCATGTTAACAACTGGTGCAAGGACAATGGTATCAAATTAAATGTAAAAAGAAGTAGCATAGTTCATTTTGTTAAGTAAAGCAGTTTTATTTACCATATAGGAGATGCATCCCTTCAATCAGACATTGTTGTAAGGGATTTCAATACTCTGGTTTATAATTCTTTATCATTTGACCATCATGTCTTCACAGTAGTTCAGAAAGCCTTTTAACTGTCCCATCTAATTTCCACAGGCATTTCCACTAGATCTAAAGAAGCCTTAATTCCTCTTTACTCATATCTTATCAGACCCATTATTGAATATAATGCACCCTTTTGGCATGCATTTATCTAAACATGTCACACAGCTCAAGAGATCTCAGAGATTCATAATTAAAGAGATCAGAAGCCTCAAAAGTCTTAATTACCAGGAAAGACTGGCAGCTTTTTCTCTGTACTCAGTCTCTTACCGACTCCTACATGGAAATCTATGTCTAGCCTTTCATGTCATGAAAGATACAACCCTACTTGATCTCCTATCCCTTCACAAAACTAATGGTACGTCAAATACTTGGATAAAGGAACTAAAACTTAATCGGCAGAAAAATAAGACATGTTGTCATGATAAGACTCATATCCCAACATATCCATCACCTCTGGAAAAACTTCCAATACATATCAAGCAGAGTAACACCCTTGCTACCTTCAAGGTAATTAAATCTAAATATTTGGATGGGCAGCTTAAAATTCTCTCTCAGTCTATCTTAGCTCACTGTAAGTGTACAGTGCTCAGCACAAATACCCAGACGTTATAACTGAATGTGAATATCTGGAACATGTGCTCAATGCCCACCAATAGACTGCTATAACCTTATATTATGTGTCCTTTTTATATGTGATATTGATTCATTTTTATATCCTACCCTTGCTACCTGCAAACAGAGTGGTACCTCAGCGAGCAATTTCTAGAAGGTATTTTTCTTCAATGTTCATAGGTGCATAGGTTGGTACTAGGCTATCAGCCTTAGGGACTATACAAGCCTAGCCATAACAATTCCCTGGTTATTTCTTCCCAGAATATTTACTTCCCTGGTCCCCTGTCTAGCAGGGTGACTGATGTGATCCCCGCAGTGAATTTCCTATCTCCCATCCAATTGTCAAGGTTCCTTTTGAAGAGGACCGAAGAAGTGCTCAGCTTGACATGTATGGGCTGTCTATTCCAGAGTATGGAGAGTCTCTGGGTCAGGAAACTATCCCTCCAGCGAGTTTTGCTCATTGTGATGACCAGGTTTAGATCCCTGGAGCATGTGGCTCTGAGGGATTGGGATTTCTTTAAGTGTAGCATGTCCAACAGCTCTGGGTTTGACATGGCCTTGTATGTTAAGCAGAGATCGCCTCTGAGTAGATGATATGCGAGAGAGTATAGCTGGAGTTTTTTTAGATGGTCAGCATAGGGCATCTGCTTTAGGCCTGTGATTCTTTTAGTGAGGTATTTCTGTGGCCTTTCCAGTTGTTGCAGATGTCTTGTGAGGTACATACCAAACGGGGTATTGTACTCTATAATGGGTCTAATGAGGGATGAGTACAGTGGGACAATGACCTCCTTTTTTTCTGGATGAAAAGCCCTAAGTGATGAGATGTGCCACATAGAAGGATTTCATGACTGTTGTGGCTATGTGGTTATCAAAGGTGACACCACTGTCCACCTGTGTCCCTAAGTCCCTTATCACACTTTCGGTGTTTATTATACTGCCACTTATGTGGAAATTCATGGATACATGGTTTTTCACAAAGGGGATAACTATACATTTCTTGACATTGTGCTTGAGCCCATGGCTCTGGCACCAAGCATCTATTTCTGTAAGGCCCTTTTGTAGAATATCCACATCATTTGGGGATTCAATAATGGCTCCCAGTTTGCTGTCATCTGCAAACTTTGTTAGCCAGAGTCCCTTAGTGTTGGCCTGCACTTCAGAGAAGTAGATGTCAAACAAGAGTGGCCCCAGTAATGAAACCTGTGGTACTCTGCTTGTCACTTGTCTGGAGCTGGATTTTGAGTCTGCTACTTTTACAGTGTGGGTTCTGTCAGTAAGCCAGTTGGCAACCCATCGAGTAATGTAGGGATTAATGCCCAGCTTAGTAAGTTTATCTATGATTCCAAAATGGGGGAGGATGTTGAAGGCCTTGGCAAGCTCCAGATAGGCTGTGTGGACCACCTTTCCCTTGTCCACGGCTCTGGAGACTGATTTGAAGAAGTAAATCAGGTTGAGGAGACAAGATCAGCTCTTTACGAAACCAAACTGGGTGGGGTCCAGTTTCTGAAGGTTGCCAGTGTCTTTGTTTATAAGTTCCATGGTAATGCGTTCCATGGCTTTGCAGATCAGGCTCGTCAGACTGATGGGATGATAGTTCCCAGGATCCAAGGTGGATCCCCCCTTGTGGAGTGGGATAACTGTAGCTGTGCACCACTCATTGGGCATGAAGCCTGAGGTGAGGCTATGATTAAACATGACACTTAGCTGAGGTGCCAGTTCATTTTGTAGTTCATGTAGTACACAACCCAGGATGTCATCTGGTCCCATGGATGCTGTATTCTTAGCTTTGGATAGTGCATTTTTTACCTGTGTGGCCATGATTACTGGAATTGGGTAATCTTTTGGTATTGAGATGGGCCCTTTAGGGGGTGAGGGGGGTGAAGTTGTCACTGAGTCGATCTGCCAGGATATTGGCAATATCCTTGGGATCGGTATATTTAATGCCATTCCGTTGTAGCTCAGCGCAGATGTGAGTATTGCCATTTAGATTCTTGACATTCCTATAGAATGCCTTGTGGTTGTTCCTGGAATCTTTGGCAATTTTATTTCTGTAACTAGCTTTGGAGGATTTTATGAGGGATCTCAGCTTCTTACTGAGGCTGGTAAGGGAGTTTTCTGCATCCTGGGATTTTCCTCTTTTCTGCAACAGTTTCTTCCTTCTGTTGTATAGTTTGTTTATGGCAGCGGACCACCAGATTGGGTTCCTTTTTTAGGAGGAGACCGTCTTGGTTCCGTTTGGAATGGCATGATTCATGCACGAGTGGATGTGCTCGTACAGTGCCTTAGTGTAGAATTCAGCAGTTGAAAGCAGTGGTGCATCTGGCACACAACTGGACCTATGAGAACACACTTTGGATGATGGGAGATTACATGGGACATGAACAGAAGATGTGGCACACTAAAGGAACTTTACCCTGATCAATGTTGACAACCAGATTGTGAGGGAGCTCTGAGGACACACCAGAATCTACAGGACTGATATGCAGGTCCACCACTGATATGATGATCTTCACCATAGGGACTGGGTTGACCTTCACAATAGGATCGCAGAGGTTCAACAGCAGCCCCAGGATGCTTACAGTAAGTGCCATAAGCTACACCTTAACAGTTATTAATTACTGTTATCATTTAATGAACATACATGGTGATATAATGAAGTGGGATCCATAATTATTCCACTTATATATGTTTTACTGTCCGTAAATTGCTTATAATGAAAAATTAGATTTATAAGTTAATTGCTGATGTCCATCTAATTGAGCAACCTGAAGTGATTAACAATAAAACAGGCCAGAAATGAAGATCTGCAGGAGTTTTGAGAAACAGCATGACTTTTATTAATGACTGAATGTATATGAGATACCCACAGTACTATGCATCAACAGAAGTTGGCCACCCTAAGTGCTTTCCATTAGCTCAACTGTTAAACAATGCAGCTGTGTAAATGGAAGTCAATTATCTATGAGTTAAATACCCCCAAAAGCACTATAATTCTGAATTGTTTGGGACTACTGTATTTTGATGAACTTCAAATAATATGACTATGTGCTGATGTATGAAAAAATCTATGAGTTTCATTGTCAGGCAGCATTAACACCTACAGCACATAGGCAACAGATGGCTACACATTTCACCATTATCTGCAACACTTTGAGATTGTTCAGTACAAAATAACTTCTTAACTCTGATTTCATTATGATTCACTTGCAATAGTTA
>NC_056739.1:1651443152-1651448152 GCF_019279795.1 Protopterus annectens | reverse complement strand
GGTCAGTGGAGGATTGGGTATGAAATGTATTCTGATTAGTGACAGGAGTGGGGTCATTGTTATAGGGCTGCGAGTTTGTGAGGGCTTGGATAGACTCTGTAAAGTAGGTATTAAATTGGGTTACTACATTGCCTGAGTTGTTTGGTGTAGCTGGAGTGGGGGTAGCTATTTTACCAGGGTGTAGTATGGTATTAATTCCAGCCCAGAATTTTTGAGGATTGTTTTGGTGTTTTGTTTGCATATTATGGTAGTAATTCATTTTATCCTGTTTCACTAGTTTTTTGGCCTTACTCTGTAATTCAAGGTATGTTTGTCTTGTGAAGTGGGATCTCTTTTTGTGATATATTGCCCAAACCTTATTCCGGGTCTTAAGAAGAGATCTACATT
Organism: Protopterus annectens; assembly: GCF_019279795.1. NCBI lineage: Eukaryota > Metazoa > Chordata > Ceratodontiformes > Protopteridae > Protopterus > Protopterus annectens. The sequence goes on along the minus strand of NC_056739.1, from coordinate 1,651,447,765 downwards.
CTTTACTAAGCCAGGGGGCATAGTTTGATATAACTCTTATGGATCCTGGTGGTGCATGATAGTTGAGGATGTTTAAGAAGGTGGAGTTGAAGGAGTTAAATGCTGTATCTAGTGGTAGCTGTTTGAGAATTTCCCAGTTGCAGCTTTTGAGGGATTAAATGCAATTATTGGCATTGCAGTTCCTTTTGTCCCTGATTTGATGGTAGGTGGTCTGGTGGATTTCATGGGATTTGGTGTGAATGAGAAAGGTTGGAATGTGGTCACTTAGGTTGTCAGGAAGATATCCTGAATGGGACATAATGGTTGGGGGAGTTTGACTAAGGTCCAGTACAATATGGACTGGTACCCAGAGGCTTTGTCTGTCCTAATAAGAGCTGTAATTAGTTGAGTAGACACATGTAGGTTAATATGTAATGATGGATTAAAGGAAGAGCATAGTAGCCAGTCAATTTTAAAGATCCCTAAGACGATAGTCTCTTGGGGAAGGGAGTTAGATGCCCAGTGTAGTATACATTTGAGTGTTGGAATATTTTTCCTGGTGGAATGTATCCACCAAAAATATTTATACTTTTATTGGGGTTGATTTTTACCTTGGCAAATAATATTTCTGCATTTTCAAAAACAGTGAGTTTTGTGTCTTTGAGGTCAAGTGAGAGGTGATTTTTAAATAGGAGTGCTACACCACCTCCTTTCTTGGATAGCTTGTCTTTGCATAGTATGCTGTAACCTGGTGCTGTGATTTCATTACTGTTAATGTTAGATTTTTAACCAAGAAATGAATTTTAACAATGCACATGCAGTAATCATTTTTTATTTTATTCAATTTTAAATAACTAATTTAAATTTGAGACAAAGAATTTAGTTTGCATAGAGGTGGTGGTTTCTGACCACTCACCTTCAAAACCAAAAGTTATAAGGACAATTTTGACTTGCTATATTTTTTATCTTGACCAATATGAAAGAAGTGATTCTTTTAAAGAATGTTTAAACAAAGGTATTGTGCCTAAAAACTTTACGGTTGTAAAGTTTCCCAACAGGGTAGAGGAAGGTTCTACCACTGCAAGGATCAACAGAACCCAGTATATTACCACCCCCACCCAGTTTACCCACAGGGGGAATTTTCAGGAATGTGTGTAATGTAATGATGAAAAAAACAAAATGGTAATACTTATACTTACCATCAATACAAGATTTTCAATTACAGTTCCTTGGATTTGATTTGTAACAGAACTGTTTGAATTGTTTGTCAGAGGGTTTTACCAGTATCCCTAGGGCCATAACCAGTATAAAGCTCTTTCTGAAAACAAAAAAGCTCTTCTAACAAAAAACAAACCACATTTGAAGTTAACTCAACATACACAAAACACATTAACACCAACTCAGAAAAGGGGAAGAAGTTAATTTTTTTTAGTCCCTTCATCCCCAAAGTTAGAAAAAAATGAAATATGACCCTCCTTTGAGACTATAGTCGCTCTCAGAAGGGTCTATCACCACCCCCCTTAAAATACATGATATAAAAAAAATTAAAGGAACTTTCTAACAAGAGCAGTACAGTTTTAAAACAGCTCTCCTGGACTGAGACAAGTAAAGCCCACCTTTTTCTCTACAACATAATATTATTCATTACATTGGACATTGTATTAGGTTGGTTCTATCCCACATGACATTGGTTACTTTTTGGAGAGAATGGTACAAGACAAAGATTTACAACCAATGAATTCAGAACTTTGCCTCCTCTTGGTGGAAGTTGTTTTAAAAACAATTTCATCAATTTCACCTACTTCAGGAAGAATTTTTTGTGGCAATGGGTGCAATGGCAATGTGCCAATAACATTATTCTCTCTCATGGGAAAATTTTGCCTTTCAAAAAAAAGAAAATTTGTAAACAAAAAGTTCTTACAAGCTGTTTTTTTTTGGGTTCTTTTATCTTTTTTTGGATTTTGGATGACGATTTTATTTAATTTTTTAAGGATTTTGAAAGGGTTATGATTTTTTTTTAGTATTTTAGGCTAGCGTGGTTTTTGATTTATTTTTTGAAGGTGGATTTACTTTAGATATATTTATAGCCAAAAATAATTAGCATGCACCTCCAAGACACACACAGAAGAATTGTACTCAACTTTCAAGTCTCAGAGCTCAGTCAAAAAAAAAAAACAGTCAAAAGAAACATCAAAAGACATCCTCAGGATACTCTTATACTCCTATTTTTTTTCAATGAAAGCCAATTCATAATCAATCAATTTTTTAAGGGAGATTAATCCATTTAATTGATGAAATATACAAAGTAGTCATAGAGGATGATAAAAGGAGATTTTTCATATTAATATACATGAGATTTGCCCTATAATAGAACAGGATGACTCAAATAAATATATAATTTGAATGATGCAAATGCATTGGATTGTTTTCAAATGCATATATAGTAATACTTACTGGTGATGCAAGTAAAGAATGAATACCCTTAGTAAAATTTGGACAAGTTTGATATAGAGAAGTCAGATAAATTGCATATATATATCAGGGACATGAATTTAAAATATATTTTTTTGAGTTACAAGGATTATAAAATTTAAAACTCAAAAAAAAATTATGGATCGTATAAATATATCCATTATAAATCAATAACTAGAATAAAATGTCATTACATTCAAACATTTATAAAGCATTTTATACCCCAGTAGAAGTATATAATATCAGTTACCTTAGGTGCCATAACTGTCATAAGAAGCAAGTAGCTTTTTTAATGTTTCCACAAGCCGAAAAATTAAAAGGAAATCAATATATTAATTTTTATACTTTAAAATTAAGAAATAATTTAAATAACGTTCACGAGAACACAACCAGGTTTGTTAGGATTTATTTTTTTTTGACACACCCAGGTTTTGTAGGAAAACTTATTGGGTGGTGAATTGTATTAAACGTGGTACCAGGGGGGAGGTCAGTTTGTACTGTAACTTTCTCCAACCACAGTAGGGGAGAGATTAAATCAAACCCACAAACAGTAACAAAAGAACCAGATTTAAATGTTGCCAATTAAATGTCCAACAGTAGATGTAACACACAACCCAAGTTTTGGGAAGCACACAGCCTTTACTTTGAATTGTCCCTTTCACACAAAGAAATATTTTGTACACATTATTATGTTTTTTAGTTTTTTTATGTTTAAAATGTTTTTTTTTGACAGTATTATACTTTAATTTTTTTATCTTTTTAATATTTTTTCCCAATATGTTTTTTATTTTAAGAATTTAATTTTAATAAACTAATTTGTAATTAAATTTTTTGTTTAACTATTTGAATTAATTAGTTTCAATTATTCACATTCCTTAATTGATTGAGTATAAAATTATGTGTGTTTTTTTTCATTTATTGTTGTATCAATTAATTCATTTCTGTATAAAGACATCTCAACGGTTATGTGGTGTATGTTATTTTAAACCAGTTTTCATTTGGGAAAATTTTTCTCATTTTTTTCAAGTGTTACAAGTCATTACGGATTTGGTTGTTTTGTACATTCTACTTCATTTTTCACCTTTTTTCATTTTTTGTGGCCGATTTCCATCTGGATTTGTATTTTCAGGGTGGTTAATGTTAGGTTTTAGCCAGGTCTCTGTTAATATTACAATGTCAGGGGAGTAGAGGAAGAGGGTGGCATGTAGGTCATGGACTCTGTTAGTGATATTCCTTGAATTAATATTAAGGAGGAGCAGAAGAGATCAGGAATGAAAGAGATGGAGCTATGTGTGATGTTGGTTTGGAGTTGGGGGCTGGATTGTGGTGTATGTCCCCAGAGTGGGTTAGCTAAAGAACAAGATGTAGAAGAAGCTTGGAGAGCTTAGTATGGAGTCTGTTAAGTTTATAGGAGGGAGTGTGAGTTGCATGTTGGTACTGAGTTGTGGGTGTGGAATGGAGAGGGTGTGATTGATGTATGGGTGTGGTGGGTAATGACAAAATAGGGGTGGATACAATGGAAGTAATGTAAGGAGGTGTGTGAGAGGAAGGGTTGTTGGTACTGGATGTTTGATAGTAGGGGTGTGCCTGAGGATAAGTTTAAATGTAGAGGTAGTGGGGTGGGTAGGAATTGGGTAGGGTAGGGGAGTGAAGTGACCTCGAGAGGAGCAAGGGCGAATGTAGCAGGGTAGAGCCACACTTGGAGCAGCACATTAGAGACACAGAAAATAGTCAGGTTTGTTGGCAGTAGTTGCAACCATATAGTAGTAGCCTTTCAAGCACTGAGCTAAATGTACCAGAGGAATCATTGCAGTCAACTTATATCTGGGATTTTAACTAAGCTGCAGAGACATGCGTACAATATCAGTAAGACCAGAGGTTGTCAAAGCTAGGTGATGATTTAGAATGGAAATATATGGTGTTTGAAGGTTGGGGCAGAGCTAGATAGACAAACACCAGAGAGTTCAATTACTGGATAGGGAACTATGTCTTGCTGCCATCTGGCTCTTGGTTAGACTCTCTACACGTGTTTGAGCTAGCACAGTAATTATTAAAAGTTTTTAAGCACAACAGCTGTTCAAAAAGAACCTACACAGTAGTTCTTTGTAGGGCAGGAAAACCGCTGGTATTTTCCTTTTTTAGTTAATTCCCTATGTGACAGG